>NC_083098.1:143152357-143305978 GCF_949774975.1 Lagenorhynchus albirostris | reverse complement strand
GATAGATCAGATTTCCCTACAAGGGCAAACTGTGTAAATGAGTAAAACCAACTAAACAAACAAAACAGAGAAGATGACCAGATCATCCTCTGTAAGAAAGGAGTAGAAGAGAAGACAAATTTCCTTCCCCCACTCCTTTCTTCCTTTCTTCTGACTTTTAAAAAACTTTATTTTGAAATAATTTCAGATTTATAGAAAAGTTGCAAGAATAGTATAAAGATTGCGCAAATGTTAACATTTTTACCACATTGGCTCTCATGCTCTCTCTCTTTCTATCTATATCTATATATCTGTGTTTTTTTCTGACTCAATTGAGAATAAGTGGAAGACAAAGTAGATGTTTCTTTATGCTTAAATGCTGCAGTGAGTATACTGAGGATGTACTTACTCACAATATAGTTACGAAAATGAAGAATTAAACTGACAACACGATTAAATCTATGGACTTTATTCAGATTTTGTCAATTGCCTTCATATGTCCTTTATAGTACGACAAAAAAATAATCTTTGGTCCAGATCCAAACCAGGCTCATGTGTTTTATATAATTGTCCTGTTTCTTGTCTCATTAACCTAGAGCATCAACTCAATCTTTCTTTCTTTCATAGTGAAGCTAAATTCTTTTTTTCAATTGAAATGCAGTTGAAATACAATATTGTGTTAGTTTCAGGTGTGAACTACATAATGATTTGACAGTTGCATACATTATGAAATGATCCCCATGATAAGTCTAGTCTGTCCCCATATAAAATTATTATAATATTATTGACCATGTTTCTTGTGTTGTATATTATATTCCTGCGGCTTATTTATTATATACCTGGAGTTTGTACCTCTTAATCCCCTTCACCTATTTCACCCTCCCCCGGACCTCCCTCCTTTCTGGCAACCACCTGCTTGTTCTCTGTATCTATGACTCTGTTTTCATTTTGCTTTGTTTGTTTTGCTTTTCAGATTCCACATTTAATTGAGATCACGCAGTATTTGTACTTCCCTGTGTGACTTATTTCACTTAGCCTAATACTCTTTTGATCCATGCTTACTATTGCAAATGGCTAGATTTCATTTTTAAATGGCTGAGTAATATTCCATTGCATATATATGTATATACATATATATGTGTGTGTGTATGCGTATATATATGTATGTACATATATATACGCATACACACATATATGCATATCTTCCTTATCCATTTGTCTGTTGATGGACACTTACGTTGCTTCTATATCTTGGATATTATAAATAATGCTGCAGTGAACATTGGAGTGCACATATCTTTTCAAATTAGAGTCTTTGTTTTCTTTGTGTAAATACCCAGAAGTGAAATTGCTGGATCATATTGCAGTTCTATTTTTAATTTTTGGAGGAACCTCCATTCTGTTTTCCATAATGGCTACACCAATTTACAATCCCACCAACAGTGCAAGGGTTCCTTTTCTCCACATCCTTGCCAACTCTTGTTATTTATTGTCTTTTTGAAGATAGCCATTCTGACAGGTGTGAGGTGGTATCTCGTGTTTTTTAAAAAAATTATTTTATTTATTTTATTTTGTTTTTGGCTGTGTTGGGTCTTTCTTGCTGCACACGGGCTTTCTCTAGTTGTGGTGAGCAGGGGCTACTCTTCCTTGCAGTGTGTGGGCTTCTCATCGCAGTGGCTTCTCTTGTTGTGGAGCACGGGCTCTAGATGTGCAGGCTTCAGTAGTTGTGGCACACGGGCTTTAGAGCACAGGCTCAGCAGTTGTGATGCATTGGCTTAGTTGCTCCGTGGCATGTGGGATCCTTCTGGACCAAGGCTCGAACCTGTGTCCCCTGCATAGGCAGGTGGATTCCCAACCACTGCGCCACCAGGGAAGCCCTATCTCATGGTTTTGATTTGCATTTCCCTGACGTTTAGTGATGTTGAGCATCTTTCCATGTGCCTGTTGGCCATCTGTACGTCTTCTATTCAGTAGGCGGCCTTTTTGTTTTGTTGATAGTTTCCTTAGTTGTGCAAAAGCTTTTTAGTTCGACATAGTCATATTTGTTTATTTTTGCTTTTGTTTTCCTTGCCTGAGGAGACATATCCAAAAAAATATTACTAAGGCTGATGTCAGAGAGTATACTGCCTGTGTTTTTTTCTAGGAGTTTTGTGGTTTCAGGTCTTACATTTAAGTCTTTAATCCATTTTGAGTTTATTTTTGTATATGGTGCAAGAAAATAGTCCAATGTGATTCTTTTGCATGGCAGCTGTTCAATTTTCCCAACACCACTTACTGAAGAAGCTGTCTTTTTCCTATTGTATATTCTTGTCTCCTTTGTCATAGATCAATTGACCATATAAGTGTGGGTTTTTTTCTGGGCTCTGTATTCCATTCCACTGACCTATGTGTCTGTTTTTGTGCCAGTACCATATTGTTTTGATTACTGTAACTTTGTAGTATAGTTTGAAATCAGGAAGCATGACACCTCTATCTTTGCTTTTCTTTCTGAAGATTGTTTTAGCTATTTGAGGTCTTTTTTGTTTCCATACAAATTTTTGGATTATTTGTTCTAGTTCTATGAAAAATGTCATTGGTATTTTGATAGAGATTGCACTGAATCTTTAGTTTTCTTGAGGTAGTGTAGTCATTTTAATAATATTTAATTCTTCTAATCCATGTACATGGTATATCTTTCCATTTGTTTGTGTTGTCTTCAATTTCTTTCATCAGTGTCTTATAGTTTTTCTGAGTATAAGTCTTTTACCTCCTTGGTTAGGTTTATTCCTAGGTATTGTATTCTTTTTTTTTTTTTTTTTGACGGTACGCAGGCCTCTCACTGTTGTGGCCTCTCCCGTTGTGGAGCACAGGCTGCGGACATGCAGGCTCAGAGGCCATGGCTCATGGGCCTAGCCGCTCTGTGGCATGTGGGATCTTCCTGGACTGGGGCACGAACCCGTGTCCCCTGCATCGGCAGGCGGACTCTCAACCAGGGAAGCCCATATTCTTTTTGATGCAATTATGAATGTGATTGTTTTCTTAATTTCTATTTTTGATAGTTCATTGTTAGTATATAGAAATGCAACAGATTTCTGTATATTAATTTTGTATCCTGCAACTTTACTGCATTCATTTATTAGTTCTAAAAATTTTTTTGGTGGTGTGTGTGTCATCTTTAGGATTTTCTGTATGAAGTAGCATGTCATCTGCAAACAGTGACAGTTTTACTTCTTCCTCCCCAATTTGGATTCCTTTAATTTCTTTTTCTTGTCTGATTGCTGTGGGTAGGACTTCCAGTACTATGTTAAATAAAAATAGTGAGAGTGGATATCCTTGTCTTGTTCCTGATCTCAGAGGAAATGCTTTCACCTTTTCACTATTGAGTATGATGTCAGGTGTAAGTTTATCATATATGGCCTTTCTTATGTTGAGGTATCTTGCCTTTATACCCATGTTGTTGAGAGTTTTTATCATAAATGGATGTTTTTATCATAAATGGATGACTTTTGTCAAAAGTTTGTTTTTTCCTGCATCTATTGAGATGATCATATAATTTTTATTCAATTTTGTAACTGTGGTGTATCACATAGATTGATTTGTGGATACTGAACCATCCTTGCATCTCTAGAATAAATCCCATTTAATCATGGTGTATGATCCTTTCACTATATTGTTGAATTCAATTTGCTAATATTTTGTTGACGATTTTTGCATCTATGTTCATCAGTGATATTGGCCTGTAATTTTTTCTTTTTGTGATGTCTTTGTCTGGTTTTTGTATCAGGGTGATGCTGACCTGATGCTGAATGAGTTTGGAAGTGTTCCTTCCTTGCAGTTTTTTTGCAATAGTTTGAGAAGGATAGGTGTTAACTTTTCTTGAAAAGTTTGGTAGAATTCATCTGTGAAGACATCTGGTCCTGGAATTTTGTTTGTGGTGAGTTTTTTTTTTAATTAATTTTTAAAAATATTTATTTATTTATTTATTTAGGCTGCGTTGGGTCTTCTTTGCTGTGCACGGGCTTTCTCTAGCTGCGGCAAGCGGGGGCTACTCTTTGTTGTGGTGCGTGGGCTTCTTACTGTGGTGGCTTCTCTTGTTGTGGAGCACAGGCTCTAGGTGCTCGGGTTTCAGTAGTTTTGGCATGCGGGCTCAGTAGTTGTGACTCACAGGCTCTAGAGCGCAGGCTCAGTAGTTGTGGCACATGGGCTTAGTTGCTCTGCGGCATGTGGGATCTTCCCAGACTGGGGCTCAAACCCGTGTCCCCTGCATTGGCAGGTGGATTCTTAACCACTGTGCCACCAGGGAAGCCCTTGTTGTCAGTTTTTTAAATTACTAATTCAATTTCATTACCATTAATTGGTCTGTTAATATTTTCTATTTCTTCCTGATTAAGTCTTGGGAGATTGTACGTTTCTAGGAATTTATCCATTTCCTTTAGACTATCCATTTTATCAGCATATAGTTGTTCATACTGGTCTCCTATGATTTTTTGTATTTCTGTGCTGTCCATTGTAACTTCTTTTTCATTCCCGATTTTATTTATTTGGGCTCTCTCTCTCTCTCTTTTTTTTTTCCTTGATGAATCTGGCTCAAGGTTTCCAATTTTATTTATCATTTCAAAGAACCAGCTCTTAGTTTCATTGATCTTTTCTATTGTTTTTAAGTCTCTATTTCATGTGTTTCTGTCTGCTCTGATCTTTATGATTTCTTTCCTTCTACTAACTTTGGGTTTTGTTGGTTCTTTTTCTAGTTCCTTTAGGTTTAAGTGTTAGATTGTTTGTTTGAGATTTCTCTTGTTTCCTGAGGTAGGCTTGTATTGCTATAAACTTCCCTCTTAGAACTGCTTTTGCTGTGCCTCATAGATTTTGGATTGTTGTGTTTCCATTTTCATTTGTCTCCAGTAGTTTTTTTTTTTTTAAACTGTTCAAACTACTCTTTTATTTATTTATTTATTTATGGCTGTGTTGGGTCTTTGTCTCTGTGCGAGGGTTTTCCTAGTTGTGGCAAGCGGGGGCCACTCTTCATCACGGTGCGTGGGCTTCTCACTATTGTGGCCTCTCTTGTTGCGGAGCACAGGCTCCAGACGCGTAGGCTCAGCAATTGTGGCTCAAGGGCCCAGTTGCTCTGTGGCATGTGGGATCGTCCCAGACCAGGGCTCGAACCCGTGTCCCCTGCATTAGCAGGCAGATTCTCAACCACTGCGCCACCAGGGAAGCCCTCTAGTAGTTTTTTATTTCCTCTTTGATTTCTTCAATGACCCACTGGTTGTTTAGTAGCATATTGTTTAGCCTCCATGTTCTTGTGTTTTTTGCAGTTTTTTCCCCTCATAGTTGATTTCTAGTCTTATGCTGGTATAGTCAGAAAAGATGCTTGAAATGATTTCAATCTTCTTAAAATTATACTGAGACTTGTTTTGTGGCCCAGCATGTGATCTGCCCTAGAGAATGTTCCATGTGCTCTTGAAAAGAATGTGTATTCTGCTGTTTTTGGATGGAATGTTTTAGATTAAATGTATCTACTAAATCCATCTGGTATAATTTGTTGTTTAAGACCAGTGTTTCTTTATTAATTTTTTTTGGTCTGACTGATCTGTCCATTGATGTAAGTGAGGTGTTAAAGTCCTCTACTATTATTGTGTTACTGTCAATTTCTCCCTTTATGTTTGTTAATATTTGCTTTATGTATTTAGGTGCTCATATGTTGAGAGCATATATATTTTCAATTGTTATCTTCTTGATTGATTGATCCCTTTACCTTGTGTAATATCCTTCATTGTCTCTTGTTACACTCTTTGTTTTAAAGCCTCTGTCTGATATAAGTATTGCTATTCTAGCTTTCTCTTTGTTTCCATTTGCATGGAATACCTTTTCCACCCTCTCACTTTCAGTATGTGTGTGTCTTTAGATCTGAAGTGAGTCTCTTGTAGGTAGCATATATATGTCTTTTTTTTTTTTTTGCGGTATGCGGGCCTCTCACTGTTGTGGCCTCTCCCCTTGTGGAGCACAGGTTCCAGATGCGCAGGCTCAGCGGCCATGGCTCATGGGCCCAGCTGCTCTGCGGCATGTGAGGTCTTCCCAGACTGGGGCACAAACCTGTGTCCCCTGCGTTGGCAGGCGGACTCTCAACCACTGAGCCACGAGGGAAGCCCTGTCTTGTTTTTTTAAATCTGTTCAGCCTATATCTTTTTATTGGAGTATTTAGTCCATGTACATTTAAAGTAATTATTGATAGGTATGTACTTATTGCCATTTTGTTAATTGTTTTCTGGTTGTTTTTGTAGTTTGCTTCCTTTCTTCTTTTCTCTCTTACCTTGTGATATGATGATTATTTTTAGTGTTATCTTTGGATTCCTTTCTCTTTTTTTTGTGCATGTATCTATTATAAGTTTTTGGTTAGCCATTACTATGAGGTTCATAATAACAACATATATCTATATCTAATTATTTTAAGTTGATGATATTTTAAGTTCAAACACATTCTAACCACCCTACATTTTTATTCTCCACCCCCATGTTCACTATTTTTGACATCATATTTTATGTATTTTTGTTTTGTGTATTCGTCAACTAGTTATTATGGATATAGGTGATTTGACTACATTTGTCTTTTTTTTTAATATTTATTTATTTATTTATTTATTTATGGCTGTGCTGGGTCTTCGTTGCTGTGCGCGGGCTTTCTCTACTTGCAGCGAGTGGGGGCCACTCTTTGTTGTGGTGCGCGGGCTTCTTATTGCAGTGGCTTCTCTGTTGCAGAGCATGGGCTCTAAACATGCAGGCTTCAGTAGCTGTGGCACGTGGGCTCAGTAGCCATGGCTTGCAGGCTCTAGAGCGCAGGCTTAGTAGTTGTGGCACATGGGCCTAGCCGCTCCACGGCATGTGGGAACTTCCCAGAACAGGGCACGAACCCGTGTCCCCTGCATCGGCAGGCGGACTCTCAACCACTGTGCCACCAGGGAAGCCCGAGAACATACTTTTTTGAAGCACACAAGCAGAGTTTGGGGAGCAAACTCCTTCTTTGGATTCTTGGCCCTTTTCTGCTCTTCTCTTTCATGGTGTCCTCAGATTCTTATTTGCTGGCTCCTCATGGAGGATGTCATCAGGGTGGTTGTAGCCTGGGAAGACTTTAGCACAACTTGGGTAATATAGCTTTATATTATATAAGTGTAATGTTGACCCATTTCAAAGGTCAGAATGAAACATGAAAAAAAGGTTTAAAATGACACTTTCAATTCATCAAAATCTGTCTCTTTTGCAATGAAACTAGAATTCATGATTACATGACATGATATATAAATATACACACACAAATATATATATCTTAATATCCACGCACGCATGCACACATTTTGTACAAGCTTTTGTGATCACATATCTGGGCATCATCCCCTGTGGGTGTTAATTTCTAACTGTTTAGATACTCTTTTATCTGTATCCCAGATTAGAAGCACAGCTGTTCTCCAGTCTTAGACACACTTGCTTGATCTTGGAATGACATTAGGGGGTTTCTTGTGACTGTTTTGCTGAGATCATTAAGAAAATCGGTCTTAAAGATTGGTTTAGGCTGGTTTTCCTTTGGTTCTCGAGTGGACTTTCTCTGGACCTTTCTGACCTTTAACTCTATTCATTCTTTGCTTATCCTGGCTTTATGGTGCCTTTAAACCCCAGAGGGCAACTAGACACTGATGATCCAAAGTTATTTATGAGCGTGATGGCTGTATTAGTGGTTTTCCCATTTTGCCTTTCTCCCTGCAGCTTTTAACCTGAAAGCATTTTGGAACAGGGTCTGTTTTCCTATAACTGCCTTCTTGTACTGGTTGAGCAAAAAATCAGAGCAGTGATTGAGTCCTCAGCACTATTATGGCACTACAGAGTAATAACATTTATCACACTTCTTTTTCAGCCCTTTAGAGAGTGACACTTCACAGTGTAATTTTGCTTCACAGATCTTTCCCTTGCGAGTTTTAACTTTCAGGGTAGAATTCTCTCTTATGGCTTCACCTTTTCCCTCTTTTGTGTATCTGTAAGAAGTTGCACAAATCAGCTTCCTCTCAGCATAGCAAATGGAATCAGGTCGTGCTCCCAAGTGCCCTTCACCTCGAGATTCCTGATGGTTTCTTCCTTATTTGTCGTGAACAGGCGCAAATTGCCTCACCTCTAGTTGCCCTTTCCACTTTATGAAACAAGCAATAGCAACACAGCTCTAAAAATTCCCAGATGACCTGCATTTTTCTCTTTTTATTATCCCTTAAGAAATGTCTCAGTAATCAAAATCTAGAGTAGCAGAGTTTTGTCATCTTGTCATTTAGCATCTTACTTATGTTTGGTTTATTTATCCTGTGCCTTTAAACCCCAGCGGGCAACATCTGCCTAAGGGACCTAAAGAAATGAAACCAAGAATATTGTCATTAATTCAAAGGCAAGAAGTTAAGCAGAGGTCTTAGTGCCCACGGTGGTCTGAGAGTCAGAAGGAGGAAAAGGAAGAGAAGAACGCGCAAACATTTTAGTAGGCAACAGCAGAGATGCGGGACATCTGTGCCCAAGATTCCTACTGCATGCTACATTTTATTTATTTATGGGGACATGGGTGTCTGTTTTTGTCCCTCTACAGTAATTTATCAGTGAGTTCATCTTGATTTACTAGTGCACTGAGGACCCGCACTGCTAATTCCCCTTGACTTCATATATTTCTTTTACCTTAACTCATAAAGCTTCAGCGTTGCCTTTATCATCCGTATGTGTTTCTTTGCAAGTCCGACTTGTTTTGATCTATAGCATGAGCCCTCTTTCCCCACTTCTTTGTCCTGTCTTCACAGATTGCTTTCCTCAGTATGACATTTCAGTCATTTGATTTTTCCCAACAGGTTCCCTGATGCCAACCAGGTCGTGATACCCTAGCGTCGCTTCAAGACCTTCCTGGTTATTTCCCTTGGTTCCTAGGATTTGTGGATCGGCACCTAAGAGATTTACTGATGATTTGTCTCCTCTTTTAGGTTTTTGTTTGCTTAGATCCAAACCACAGGTGGTAAATTAGACGGCCTGAGGATATCTGGAATTGTGTGAAATGGGAGCTTTGTTCTGCTTGGTAGAGAGTGCTGGAATGTTCTATCACAAGCGTTGTCACAGAAGGCCCATGTCTGGAATTGCTTTACAGAGGAGGATTCTGCTAGCCTTTGTAAATCAAATACCATCTACCTAATTTCCCTGAGAGCTTCTAGATGGGGAGAGTTGGATTATCAATTTTCAAAGTGGTTTGTCTTTTAAAAAGAGGAACACACCTGTAAGAAACTCATATTAATTTCGGTTGGAAGGGGATAGAAGACTTTTTTTCTTGTTTCATTTATTTTTCATTGGTACTATGTTTGTGGGATCTGAGCCACACACACATATGCAGACGGACACCTACGTATATATAACGGAGAGACAGAGAGAAAGAGAAAAAAATTCCCTTTTTTAAATTCTCATGCTATTGGCATTAAAACACTGAATGCTGCATTATCACGAGAACTTCAGCTGTCCCGATTTACATTAGTGACATCTATTTCGGGTGTCAGACAAGAGAAAGCTGTACAGAATTATTTTTTTCTGGTCTTTTTAGCTTTCTTTAAACAGTTTCTGTGATTCCACATGGAGAGAGGTTTCGTGGCTGTGTATGACATTAGAAAAGTAGCCTTGTTAGGAAAAGTAGCCTTGTCCTTAAATTGAGTATAATTCAGGAATTTCCCCATTATTTAAAATTATGATGCCGCGAAGGGCACTCATAATTCTCTATTCTGTTGCTTTACTCTGTGAAGCATGTGTGGCTGGGTTCTTTCAGGGCTGTTCTAGTTGAGGTCTGTGAAGTTGATTCCACCTCATATCGTGATGGTGGATGAAAGACTTTCTGCCTGTGGGTAGGGAATGCCTGTTAATGCCACCGCCCACCCCCCCACCCCGTGCCATTACCATCCCCCCACCCCGTGCCATTACCATCCCCCCACCCCATTCACTGCTGAGGGTACATTGACCATAAGACACTGCGGTGTCTACTTTTCCATTGTTCCCTCACCTGTTAAATAAAGGAGTTCAATAAGTCACCCAGTCCTAAAATCAAATTTAAAATGGGCTTCTATTGCAGTTGGAGGGCTTTGGGTAGCTATAAGGAAGAATTTCCTGATGCTGAGGATATCAAATTGCTTGAATGGTTGTATAATCACATTCTCAACAGACCTTAGGAAATATTTTAATCTCTGTCAGATACCTGAAGGCAGAGGAAAGAACCGTTTGACACCAGGTCCATAACTCAGTTCTGTAGTAGGGGAAACCACAACAGGTAATACCACTTTGTAATTTCTGATAATGGTACATGGATTTCTGCCCAATATTAATGTTCTATTATTCAAAAATATTCCTGGAATCCAGTGAAATGAATCCAAGCTGATAGACAGGATGACTAAGTAAATAATAGCAAAGCAGTAACCCAAAATGTCAAGAGAAAAAATTACGGGGAAAAAAATCCCTAATGAAGAATGTATGTTTAATATCAGAGGTAAATAATAAAAAGTCAAATTAACTTACTTAAAAAATCCATTTTTGGGGCTTCCCTGGTGGCGCAGTGGTTGAGAGTCCGCCTGCCGATGCAGGGGACGCGGGTTCGTGCCCCGGTCCGGGAAGCTCCCACATGCCGCGGAGCGGCTGGGCCTGTGAGCCATGGCCGCTGAGCCTGCGCGTCCGGAGCCTGTGCTCCGCAATGGGAGAGGCCACAGCAGTGAGAGGCCCACGCACCACAAAAAAAAAAAAAAAAAAAAAAAAAAAAAAAATCCATTTTTGAAAAGGAACAAAAATTACAAAAAAGGAAAAAAGGTAGAATTAAAACCTAATCTTCGAACAAGAGACACCATGGGGTCAGATTTGAGGGCACAAAGGGAAAAAATAGTATTAATATTATTTCTTTCAAGACATTAGTAAGTGAAGTCGTAGGCAAATGTGATCTATACGTCCAAAAGTTCCACATGACTTATCTGACACCAGGGTTAAAAATAATACATATATGCCTGTTGGAATTACCACCAGGTAGAGTGCAGTAGCAGAAACAACGTTTGTCCCTCATCGCCAGCACTTTATATATTCCACCAATCCTTACCAATGGGATTTATGAAGTATTATAAAGAATTTAATTATCCTATTATAATAGTATATACACTCTGAAATTAGGAATATGCTGCAGGCGTTGACTGAAAATGCATAGGCTGATGGCTTTTAACAAGAAGGGAAGACAAGATTCAAAAACAAAACAGACTCCTAAGTGTTGAGCTATGGTTTCTTCGCAAAACGCCTTCTCACAGATTTTTTTATTTTTAAGCTGAGAGAAAAGTACTGATTGACCATTTCTGTAAGGGGCATAATTTATCTGCACTGATTAAAATGGTCAAGTGATAGCTCCTTATATCCCAGGTAAATGCTTCCTTTGTGCTTTTCAGACACGAATTTCTGACATGATGTGGGAAAGGCTGACGAAGTCAAGTCTGTGGGCTGTGTTTTTATCCAGAAGGTGGCTTGAGATGGATTCATGGCAAATCACAGTAAATTATTTACCAGATAATAGGTGTGATAATTGTTCTTATTTATCATCAGTATAACTTGCCTTGTTCTCCTGTCATGCTTTCAATCAAACCCTCCCCAGAGATTTGCAGGTTAAAATATACAGCCAAAAGGCCATTCCAACAGTGTTTACTCATAATGGCGCACTGATTATCTCCTAATTGAAAAATGTAAACTAGGGGCTTTGTAAGTCATGCGAGCGACCCTTGCATTTCTATCTCAATGAGGAGAGTCATTCCTCCTGCCACAAGGAACAGCACAATTTTCAGTACTTTTGATGGTCTCCTGAATTAATTTGGAAATAACTTCTTTGTTTTCCATGGAGAAGGGGAAAAACCCACATATACAAATTTGCTGAAAAAGTACGGATGTAGAATGCCACTGTCTACTGTCCTGACGGCAGCTAATCCGTCGAAGCTTAATTGTAGGTATCCACCAGGTCTGGAGTTGGAGAGGAACACTGATTATTGCTGCGTGCGTTTCCATAAGCAAGACTGTGTCTTGAGCCTGTTGCAAAGTTTCAAGTAAATTTATTTCTACCGGCAGCTGTAATGGATCTTTGGTCATGGACTATTTCTGGACTTGGTGCAGTGGGAGAAAATAATTCCAACTTACCCATGCAGAATTTCTCCAAAGGTTGCCAGGGTTTGCAAAAGGGGACTGACACACTCTGAAGCACCCCACACTCTTTTTGTCAGAGGCACCTGTGGTCCAGGTGGCCCTGGGTTATTTTACTGTGGTTTACCTCTTTACCCAGAAACTCATACGCAGCTAGGCAGCCCAGTAAGGGTTTCCCAGCTTCCTTAACAAGAGCAGTGACTGCTACAGAGACAGTGTCTCATCCCTCCCCCCCTTCACTCCCCTCTCCCCTCACTTGTTTTGGGTGTGACCCAAGGTCGTAGCTCGGATAGGACCCTCTACTAATGCTCATTTCCCTCTGGCATGCATCCTGTTACACAGCTCATAGCCTCTTTCGGGCGTGTTGCTTCCTTGTGACCCTCCCAACCTTGTCTAATTCCCGTGTCTATTCCTTCCTGGTGAGTCTGCTTCTCCTGTACCATCTGGGGATTTTCACGTATTTGGGTTGGATCACGGCCTTTCCGAAGTTGCTCAGCAACCTTCACAGCTCCCATCTAAGGGCCTCCTGCTGATACCCTAAGCCACGCCCTTCTACACCCACTTGCTCTGTTCTTGTTATCTGGGCTCCAGCTCCCCTTGCCTCTTACTGTGTTTTCACATCTTTGCGCAGCTCTCTTCAGATCGTTTGTATTGTTTCTCTTATTCCCAGTCTTGCCCTCCTCCTTGGAAACTATTTATTCCTTCTTTTCTAATGTTCCACGGGGGTGAGCTGGACTTACCTCTACTTCCTCAACTAAGTTAGTGTGAGAGCATTCATCCTTCTGCTTTGCCTCTTGTGGAATTTAGACACTATTAGTGTCAAGTCCCATGGTAGAGGTCACTTTCTGACTCTCAGTAAACTGGCCAGGGGGCCTATTTTCCAAAAGGGTCTTGATAGTTATCTCTGTGACTTTGTCAGTTCATTGAGAAGTTGCCCTGCCTCATCTAGGAAATAGAAGTATTTTTGTGAACTGTGTAGTGATGGAATATTCCTAGGGTGCCTTACGGAGCTCTTCTAGTCCTGGGACTGATTGAGATTCAGTGACTCTGACCTTGTGTACAAGGCAAGCAGTTGTTTTGGTGATCAAATTCTTTGAACCCCCAACTCAGGACACATGGACGAACAATAGAACAGAATATCTGAAATCTTGAAAAATCTAGGATGTTGTATTAGTTATTTATTGCTGTGTAACAAACTACTCCAAAACTTACTGGCTTAAAACAACAAACATTTATTATCTCATACAGTTTTTGTGTGTCAGGAATTTGGGTGCAGTTTAGCTGGGTGGCACTGGCTCAGGGTCTTTCAAGGGGATGAAGTCAAGATGTTAGGGCTTCCCTGGTGGCGCAGTGGTTGAGAGTCCACCTGCCGATGCAGGGGACGTGGGTTCGTGCCCTGGTCCGGGAGGATCCCACATGCCGCAGAGCGGCTGGGCCCGTGAGCCATGGCTGCTGAGCCTGTGCGTCCGGAGCCTGTGCTCCGCAACGGGAGAGGCCGCAACAGTGAGAGGCCCGCGTACCGCAAAAAAAGATGCTGGCTGAGGTTACAGTTATCTGAAGGCCTGACTTGGCGCTTCTAAGAGGACTCACTGACATGGCTGTAGGCAGAAGGACTCTTTTCTTCACCACATAGGTTTCTCCACAGGGCTGCTTGAGTGTTCTCACAATATGGCAGCTGGCTTCCCCCAGAGCAAGTGATCCCAAAACAGCAAGTTAGAAGCTCTAATGTCTTGTGACCTAGCCTCGGAGGTTGCACTTCATTATTTCCATAGTATCCCATTGGTTACACAAATCACCCCTATTTATTGTGGGAGGGGACCACCCAAGGGCAGGATACCAGGAGGCAGGGATTATTGGGGACCATCTTGGAAGCTGGCTACCACAAATGTGTAGACTCTTTTTTTGTGTCTTATTCTGCCCTTGTTATCCTTCCAACCATGTTTAGAAGATTATGAAGAGCACTGTGCCTTGCTCAGCTCAGCTAGAAGACGGACACTGGGGCATATTATGTCCTTTGAGCACATGAATCAGAAAACAAAGGACTCCAGCAACCATCATGGTTAAAACAAAGTGTTTTCATTCCTTCTCTCTTTCGTTCTTTCTTCCACCAAACTTGGTGCTTCCCAGTGTATACTTCCCAGAGTACTAGTCCTGTGAAGTACTCTACCAAAAATTATTTTGCAGTCAAAGTCATAGATTCACAATTTTCATGAAGACTCTGAGAATTCTTGCAATAGAGATACTTATTTCACTGTTTAACCCAGCACTTCTCAAGTTTATTTGTCCATAGGTTTTGAAATTTTGTCATACCTGAAAACGTCCGCTAAACCTACTGTTCTTTAAAATATACATCTTGAAACACTGGTCTGCAGAGTTAGATGTCCATAACCAATATTATTCCAGAAAAGATTTAAGATGGTTGTAATACAAAAGCAGTACATTGAACCTACCTGGAATTGTATAGTTGAGTATGCCCATTCGATTGAGCCCTTGAAGGGCAATCTTATATCCACAATACCTAACTCAGTACCTGAAACTGTTGGTTTGCTGGGGAATCCTCCTTTGACTATCCCCTTTACTATGCTCTAAGAGCGTGTGCTTTGATGTTTCTTTACCCCTGTATGAAATCTCTATTGAAAACTGGCCCTCAAAGTCTTTCAAAGAGCGGTAACCTCCTTCCCCCAGGAGGAGAAAATTTTCTCCACCTACCTATAAACTCCAAGAAGCATTGCACAGCTGAGATTAAGCATCTCTTAGCTGGTGTATTTTATGGTTGAATTGTTTGTCTTGGTATGTAAGCCTCTGGGGCATAACCATTTCTCCTTATGAGTCTGGTATAGCACTCAGCACACTGTCAGCACTCAACCCAAAGTAAATCATCATAATAATAGTCATAAACATAAATCAAGGGAGCACCATTCAACTTATTTATAGCCTTACAGGAGAAGCACAAGAGAGAAAGTGCAGTTATTTTCCATCATATTATCCTATATCATTTCCAAGCAAAATGTCCTATTGTCCACTAGTGTGTAACCAGGTAATGAAGGATTCTAGCGTAACCTGCAAATTCCATGAGGCCAGAATTAAATGATGTGAGGGTAGAAGCTCATGTTATCTAAGTTTCTATAATTAAAATCTGAATTTCTAGGGCTTATTAAGGTAATATTTAACATATAATTATCTTGACATTTTAAAAGGGAAAAGTGTTTAAGACAAATTATGTAGTAATATTTAATCACAAAAATCTACTTGTTCTGTTCCTTTCTTCAAAGGTCTGTTCTCTGATTTCTAAGGTGAAAGCTTAAAACTTAATAAAGATTTTAATGTAATGTTTAATCTAACGGATAATAGTGGATTAGTTAGTGGGTTATCCCTCCCGTCTAACATACAGGGTGTTTTACCACATTGAAATCCGGGCCAACCTTACAGTTGGGCTTGTTATGCCGTATGACTGAATATCAAACTATAGTAGCCACGTTTTCCACTGTTTTTTTTAACTTGAGAGATTTGGAAAACACACCTACACACACACGCACGCCCTGCCCCCCATACTCACCCCCCTCATAAATGTAAAAATAACAATCCCGAATGTATCCACCATCAAGCAAGATACTTGAACATTTTGACAGACTTCTTTTCAGGCTTTATCCGAAGCATCCACTTTAAAAAACATCTGAGTAACACATGACTGTATTTTCCTTTTTTTTTTTTTTTTTTTGCGGTACGCGGGCCTCTCACTGTTGTGGCCTCTCCCGTTGCGGAGCACAGGCTCCAGACGCGCAGGCTCAGCGGCCATGGCTCACGGGCCCAGCCGCTCCGCGGCATGTGGGATCTTCCCGGACCGGGACACGAACCTGTGTCCCCTGCATCGACAGGCGGACTCTCAACCACTGCGCCACCAGGGAAACCCCTCCTTTTTTGTTTTTTATGAAGGCATTTTAGATAAAGCTGAAGTCGTCTTCAATGACCATCTAAATCTTGCCCTCCTCTCGTTAGTGGCACTTCCTTTTTTGGTATTTGTAATCATGAATTTGGTTTGTATTCTTCCAGATGGTTGTTTTTTGTGCTAACATATATATCTATGTATTTCTATGAAATATATAGTATTGTTTTGTAACATGAAAAGCGTTATATTTACATTATATTTTATGTATTTTTATGCAAGTTACTTTAAAACAAAACCATCAATGGTGATGTACACACACATTCATACTCTAGTTTATTCATTTTATCTACTATATAATATTCCACATCTTAAAAATACATTTTACTTAACAGTTCCATGATCTCTATTGCAGTGAACACCTTTGCATATACTAGAGTGGTTTTTTTTAGCATTAAAAATATTTATTTATTTATTTATTTATTTTTGGCTGCATTGGGTCTTTGTTGCTGCTCCCGGGCTTTCCCTAGTTGCGGCGAGGGGGGGCTACTCTCTGTTGTGGTGCATGGGCTTCTCATTGTGGTGGCTTCTCTTGTTTGAGCACGGGCTCTAGGCTCACGGGCTTCAGTAGTTGTGGCTCACGGGCTTAGTTGCTCTGCGGCATGTGGGATCTTCCCGGACCAGGGCTCAAACCCATGTCACCTGCATTGGCAGGCAGATTCTTAACCACTGCACCACCAGGGAGATCCACCCCCCCCCAACCTTTTTGTTTTTTTAATTAGTAGATATCTAGAAGTTTAACATCTGCATCATGGGTATGAACGTTTTAAATTTTAACAGGTGGTGCAAAGTGAATGTTCTAATTGACCAGGTCACCACTGGTAAATAGATCCCTCCTTCCCCGCAGGTATTCTCAAATGTTAACATTTCTCCTTATCTGATCACTGTAAAATATCACTAGTGATTTAATTTGTATTTCCCTGGTTGTTAGTGAGGGCAAACTTATTGTCCTATGTTTCTGGGCCATTTGCATTGCCTCTTCAATGAATTGCCTATTATATTCTTTATTTTCCTACTAGATCATCTTTTTTCTTATTAATTTTTAGCAGTTCTTTTTATATTCTGGATATAAACATTTTGTCTTTCATATTTGTTTTGAATATCTTTCACAATCTGGTTCTTGTCTTTGAACTTTGTTTAGGCGTCTTTTGTTTAAAAGTAGTTTAAAATTTTCAGGTAATCGATTTTATTTATATGTTCTTTCACAGTTTTTACTTTTTTTAATTTTAGGGAGACAGGTTTAGTTGCTTTTTTGTTCTCTAGTACAAGGAGTATGCAGTAATGCTGGATCTTAGCTTGATCAGATGTGAAATCAATGTAGAGTTGAAACTCAGTCGATACTGGTCCTAATGGACTTAATCAATGGAGAATCTCAGAAAATATCTAATACGTGTACCTCATTTTAACAAAGTGAAGGTACCGTTTTCTTTTTTCATCAATGATTTTATGCCTGAGCTTATTATATTTAGCAGTTGGCTTCTCCTCCTTTGATTTTCAACATCATCTAATTAGACATTTGGCCATCTCCACTGAATGGCTTGCTCATTCTGTCACTAAAATTTTAACAGCAGTTATTAAGTGAAACAAGAGAAAGCTGTGTTCACCAAGATATACTCCAAATTCGAGGGAAAATGGGTTTCAGAATTGGAATTAACGTGGTTATGTCACATGAGAAAAATCTCTCTTGGACTTTCCTGCTTTACTTACACCTGGCCCCCTCTGTTCACACATTAAATTTCTTGTGTCCCAAACACCTTACAGCACATTTATCCTTGTCTGTTTATTGGCTTATGTTCAGAGTAAGGTATCAAGTAGTGAGACTTTTAGAAGTTTGACAAGGTGACCGCTGCCCCAAATTTTAGCAATGGAGATAGAATACAGAATCTTAGTGAGATGGACAGACTCCTGGCATACCACTGTACCCTGGGGCCAGCCTTCAGATTTGTTATACATGCTAATTTAAGAACATGTGGTGGATAGTGACTGCTTTGATAGTTTTAAGCTTACTTTAGATATCATTGGATTGACAGGATGGCATCAAAAACATCTTTTTCAAATGGTCATGAAGAACCTAGGGGCAAGACGGGAATAAAGACGCAGACCTACTAGAGAATGGAGTTGAGGACATGGGGAGGGGGAAGGGTAAGCTGGGACAAAGTGAGAGAGTGGTAGTGTATATATGTCCATATATACACTACCAAATGTAAAATAGATAGCTAGTGGGAAGCAGTCGCATAGCATGGGGAGATCAGCTCAGTGCTTTGTGACCACCTAGAGGGGTGGGATAGGGACGGTGGGAGGGAGACGCAAGAGGGAAGAGATATGGGAACATATGTATATGTATAACTGATTCACTTTGTTATAAAGTAGAAACTAACACACCATTGTAAAGCAATTATACTCCAATAAAGATGTTAAAAAAAACAAACCAAACCAAAACAAAAAAACCCCATCTTTTTCTTTTATTTATTTATTTTAGTTTTGGCTTTGTTGGGTCTTTGCTGCTGTGCGTGGGCTTTCTCTAGCTGTGGCGAGCGGGGGCTACTCTTCGTTGCGGCTTCTCATTGTGGTGGCTTCTCTTGTTGCGGAGCACGGGCTCTAGGCGCGCGGGCTTCAGTAGTTGTGGCACACAGGCTCAGTAGTTGTGGTACACAGGCTCAGTAGTTGTGGCTCACGGGCTCTAGAGCGCAGGCTCAGTAGTTGTGGTGCACAGGCTTAGTTGTTCCCCAGCACGTGGTATCTTCCCGGACCAGGGCTCGAACCCGTGTCCCCTGCATTGGCAGGTGGATTCTTAACCACTGCGCCACCAGGGAAGCCCAAAAACATCTTTTTCAAGGAAAGTTTAAATGTAGTTATATGGCTAATATTATATAGGATGTTCTTAATGAAGAGCTTTTGTATGTCTTACATTGTTTAATCCTTACAACAACCCTGATAGGTATTATTTTTAGGTATTATTTTTTAATAACAGATTTTTCAAGAATAATTCAAATAACATACAATTACCTTTTGAAGTGTTCCGTTCAGTGGTTTTTAGTATGCTCATGGAGTGGGGAAACTGTCACCACAATCAATTTTAGAATATTTTCGTTACCCCTCCCCAAATTCCCATACCCATTAGCGGTCACTTCGTCATGTCTCTACCCCCCAACTCTAGACAACCATTAATCTACTTTCTGCCACTATAGATTCACCTTTTATGGACATTTCATATATATGGAACCATTAATACATAGCCTTTTGTGACTGGCTTCTTTCACTTAGTAATATAATCTTTTCAAGGTTCATCCGTATCATAGCGTGTATTAATACTTTATTCTTTATTAATGCTGAATAATATTCCATTGTGTGGATATATCCCATATTTTTGTGGGAGATTTTAAAAACTGAAGTAAAGTTGCTGCACAATATTATATAAGTTATAGGTGTACAATATAGTGATTCACAATTTTTGAAGGTTACATTCCATTTATAGTTATTATAAAATATTGGCTATGTTCCCTGTGCTGTACAATATATCCTTGTAGCTTATTTATTTTATACATAGTAGCTTGTGCCTTTTAATCCCCTACCCCGATTTTGCACCTCCCCCCTTCCTTGACCCGCTGGTAACCACTAATTTGTTGTCTATATCTGTGAGTCTGTTTCTGTTTTGTTATATTCACTAATTTGTTTTATTTTAAAATTCCACATATAAGTGATAACATACAGTATTTGTCTTTCTCTGACTTACTTCACTTAGCATAATACCCTCCAGGTCCAGCCATGTTGTTACAAATGGCAAAACTCATTCTTTTTTTTTTTTAAAATAAATTTATTTATTTTATTTATTTATTTTTGGCTGTGTTGGGTCTTCGTTGCTCTGCGGGGGCTTTCTCTAGTTGCGGCGAGCGGGGGCTACTCTTCGCTGTGGTATGCAGGCTTCTCAGTGCGGTGGCTTCTCTTGTTGTGGAGCACGGGCTCTAGGCACACGGGCTTCAGTAGTTGTGGCATGGGGGCTCTAGAGCCGAGGCTCAGTAGTCGTGCCGCATGGGCTTAGTTGCTCCATGGCATGTGGGATCTTCCTGGACCAGGGCTCGAACCTTTGTCCCCTGCATTGGCAGGCAGATTCTTAACCACTGTGCTACCAGGGAAGTCCGGTAGTTCTATTTTTAGTCTTTTGAGAAACCTCCATGCTGTTTTCCATAATGGTTGCACCAATTTACATTCCCATCAACAGTGTATAGGGTTCCCTTTTCTCCACATCTTTGCCAACATGTGTTATTTGTAGATTTTTTGATGATAGCCATTCTGACAGGTGTGAGGTGATATCTTGTTGTGGTTTCGATTTGCATTTCCCTGATGACTAGTGATGTTGAACATCTTTTCATGTGCCTGTGGCCATCTGTATATCTTCTTTGGAGAAATGACTATTCAGGTCTTCTGCCCATTTTTTAATCAGGTTGTTTCTGTTTTTGATATTGAGTTGTATGAGCTGTTTATATATTTTGGCTATCACCCCCTCATTGGTTATATCATTTGCAAATATTTTCTTCCATTCAGTAGGTTGTCTTTTCATTTTGTTGATAGTTTCCTTTGCTGTGCAAAAACTTTTAAGTTTAATTAGGTCCAGTTTCTTTATTTTTGCTTTTGTTTCCTTTGCCTTAGGAGACGGATCCTAAAAAATGTTGCTATAATTTATGTCAAAGAGTGTTCTGCTTATGTTTTCTTCTGGGAGTTTTATGGTGTCATGTCTTATATTTAGGTCTTTAATACATTTTGAGTTTATTTTTATATATGGTGTGAGAAAATGTTCTAATTTTATTCCTTTACATGTAGCTGTCCAGTTTTCCCAGCACCACTTATTGAAGAGACTTTTTCTCCATTGTATATTCTTGCCTCCTTTGTTATGGATTAACTGACTATAAGTGGATGGATTTATTTCTGAGCTCTCTATTCTGTTCCATTGATCTGTGTATTTGTTTTTGTGCCAATACAATATTGTTTTGATTACTGTAGTTTGTAGTATAGTCTGAAGCCAGGGAGCATAATACCTCCAGCTTTGTTCTTTTTTCTCAAGATTGTTTTGGCTATTTGGGGTCTTTTGTGGTTCTGTGTAAATTTTAGGATGATTTTTTCTAGTTATGTGAAAAATGGCATGGATATTTTGATAGGGATTCCATTAAATATGTAGATTTCTTTAGGTAGTATGGACATTTTGACAATATTAATTCTTCGAATTCATGAGTACTTATATTTTTCCATTTCTTTGTATCAGCTTCAAATTCCTTCATTAGTGTTTTATAATTTTCAGAGTATAAGTCTTTTACCTCCTTGGTTAAGTTTATTCCTAGGTATTTTATTCTTTTGATGCAATTATAAATTTGTATGTATGTATGTATGTATTTTGGCTGCACTGCACAGCATGCAGGATCTTAGTTCCTTGACCAGGGATCGAACCCATGCCCCCTGCAGTGGGAGCATGGAACCTTAACCACTGGACCACCAGGGAAGTCCTGATGCAATTTTAAACAGGATTGTTTTCTTGCTTTCTATTTCCAATAGTCCATTATCAGTGTATAGATAAGCAACAGATTTCTGTATATTAATCTTATATCCAGCAAATTTACTGAGTCATTTATTAGTTCTAATAGTTTTGGGGTGGAGACTTTAAGGTTTTCTATATAGTGCATGATGTCATCTGAAAATTCAGTTTTACTTCTTCCCTTCCAATTTGGATACGTTTTATTTCTTTTTCTTGTTTGGTTGCTGTGGCTAGGACCTCCAATACTATGTTGAATAAAAGTGGTGAGAGTGGACATCCTTGTCTTGTTCTTGATCTTACAGGAAATATTTTCAGCTTTTCACCATGGAGTATGATGTTAGCTCTTGGTTTGTCATAAGTGGACTTTATTATGTTATGTTCCCTGTATACCAACTTTGATGAGAGTTTTTATCATGAATGGTTGTTGACTTTTGTCAAATGCTTTCTCAGCATCTATTTAGATGATCATGTGATTTTTTTACCCTTCATTTTGTTAATGTGGTGTACTACATTGATTGATTTGCAGATGTTGAACCATCCTTGCATCCCTGGAATAAATGACACTAGATCATGGTGTATGATCCTTTTTATATATTGTTGAATTTGATTTACTAATATTTTGTTGAGGATTTTTGCATCTATATTCATTAGAGATATTGGCCTGTGATTTTCTTTTTTTGTGTTGTCTTCTTCTAGTTTTGGTATCAGGGTAACTGTGGCCTCACTGAAGGAATTTGGGTGTTCCCTCCACTTCAGTATTTTTGGCATAGCTTGAGAAGGATAGGTATTATCTCTTTTTTATATGTTTGGTAGAATTCCCCTGTGAAGCTGTCCAGTCCTGGACTTCTTTTTGCTGTGAGTTTTTTAAATTACAAATTCAATTTCACTACTAGTGTCTTGTCTGTTCAGATTGTCTGTTTCTCCCTTATTAAGTCTTGGAAGATTGTGTGTTTCTAGAAATTTATCCATTTCTTTTAGTTTGTTCAACTTTTTGCATATAGCTGTTCATAATATTCTCTTATGATATTTTGTGTCTCTGTGATATCAGTTGTTATTTCTCCTCTTTCATTTATTATTTTGTTTATTGATATGCTACATTTTGTTTATCCATTAATCTGTTGATGAAAATTTGGGTTTTCCCCACTCCGATAGGTATTATTACCCTCATTTGGTAAATGAGGAAACAGCCTCAAAATGCTCAAGTGATTTATTCATGGTCATATAGCCAGTCATTGCCAGAACTATAAATTAAATCCATTGCACACTTCACAATATAAGAATATCTCTTTTCATATTGTTTCACTTTCTCCTTGTTTTCTCTTAAAATTAAGGACAACCTGATATTTATGTTTAGAGGTATTGCTATTAACTTGATCTCTTTGCTCTTAAGTCATTTTCATCAATCCCCCTGGGTAGGGACTAAGTTCTTGGGCACCATGAGTGTAACAAACTTTATACACATCTACAGACTCAACACAGACATTCCCCAAGCAGTTAATACTTTGGAATCCCACTCGTAATTGTCATGCCAACCTGTTAACTTTTGATAGTTTGGTAGTTGATGACAGTTAAAAAATTCCTGGCTGACACATTAGTTATCATTTGAAAGTATGGAGGAGTAAAATGTCTTGAAATTTTTCCTAGTTCCAAATTTAACAGATTTAGAGAGCCCTGCTTCCTTGTTCAATATGTTACATGTGAAAGAATGTCTTAAATGTAAAAACAAACTTGATGCTAATGGTGAACAATAAAGTTTGTAATTCCATACTAACTTTAAGATGACTTCATAACTGGTATTGAGCAAAGTTATAATGGAATTATTGAAATTGAATCTGGACAATGCAATAAAAATCTCTCATATATGGGAGAAAACATCAATTAATTTAAACGACTCTCCTTGGGACAACTCTCATCTCCTGTGCCATATACATTATTAATGTTCAGATGAATTGGCCAAAACATTTGATGTTCAGCAGTATTCCTTGGAACTAATGATTTCTGTTATCTGGTTGTAGGACAAGTAGGAGAAGGTGGATACATAGTCTTAAATGTTGTAGGGACTTTACATCAGCTAATTTTCAGCCTCTCTATTTATGGTTGGAGAAACTAAGTCCTAAAGAGATGAGGGTCTTATTTAAAGTCACGAAGTGAGCGTCAATCTTCTTATGCTTTGCCTGACTAACAACTATCCTTAAAACTCAGCAGATTGGAAAATAGTAAGCAGGTTCCTTAAAAAATTAAAAATAGAACTGTAACATGATCCAGCAATTTTACTTCTGAAGAAAAAAAATACTAATTCAAAAAGATGTATGCACCCAATGTTGTAGCATTATTTACAATAGCCAAGATATGGAAGCAACCTAAGTGTCCATCAGATGAATGGATAAAGCAGATGTGGTTTACACATACAATGGGATGTTACTCAGCCATAAAAGAATGGCATCTTGCTATTTGCAACAATATGGATGGATCTAGAGGGTATTATGCTAAGTGAAATAAGTCAGACAGAGAAGGAAAAATATAATTTCACTTATATGTAGAATCTAAAAAAAAAACGAACAAAACAAAAGCATACCGTCAATACAGAGAACAAATGGGTGGTAGCCAGAGGTGAGGTGAGGCAGTGTGGGTATAGCAGGTGAAGGGGATTAGGAAGTACAAACCTCAGGTTATAAAATAAGTCATGGGGATGTAATATACAGCATAAGGAACACGGTCAATTATATTGTACTTGCTTTGTATGGAAACAGATAATTATTAGACTTATTGTGGTGATCATTTCACAAGGTATGCAAATGTCAAATCACTATGTAGTACACTTGAAACTAACACAGTATTGTATTTCAACTATATTTCAATTAAAGAAAGACTAGCAGATGCCTCTGGCAGGGCACATCCCCGACATCCTTCCTCAGTGCTCCTTCGATTTTCCAAAATTTCTGAGAATATTGTAATTATTTGTTATGTGGACTTGGTTAAATGTGAGTTTGGCTATCTTCTTGTCTATGTATTCCCAATGTCCAGATCACACTTGAGAACACAATAGATGCTCTATAAATATTCATGTTTCTGTGATACTCTATCCAATGTCCTTTCATGTTTTTCTATCTCATGGTCCAGGCTAGAGTTTGTCTATGTTTTTAGTGATGGGACAGTTTCCTCCCTGCTAACATCTTACAGAAAACGCCAATGTGTAAGACAGATAACAGAAGAGTTGGCTTGACTGAAGCAGGAGTCAGGGAGCCAGATATCCGGATTTTTGGTCTTCCCTCTCATGGCTCTGCAACAGGGGTTGGGGGTGAAGAAGACATGTCTCAGAGGGGTGCCAAGGCTCCAGGAATCACAGCTGAAAACCCGCCATTCCAGATGCTCAAAGAGAACTAGAATTAAGATCATAACTAGGAATAGCTATTGCATATTCATTAGTTCATGTCCTGTTTGAGAAATGTAATCATATGTTAGCTTACACAAAACTCGAAGACTCTAAATTTTGCAGGAAGCTATATGTTCATTCAGTTCACTCACCATTTGTGTAATGAGCACCTACTATATACTGGGCTCTATTTTAATAGCTATCGATCCAAAAGAGTGAGCAAACAGACCAAAATATTTTCTTTCTTGAAGCTGACATTCTGATAGAGGAAGATAGACAATTATAAAAGACATAGGGCTTCCCTGATGGCACAGCGGTTAAGAATCCTGCTGCCAGTGCAGGAGGTTCGAGCCCTGGTCCGGGAAGATCCCACCTGCCACAGAGCCACTAAGCCCGTGCGCCACAACTACTGAGCCTGTGCTCTGGAGCCTGTGAGCCACAGCTACTGAACCTGCGCGCCTAGAGCCTGTGCTCCACAACAAGAGAAGCCACTGCAATGAGAAGCCTGCACACCACAATGAAGAGTAGCCCCTGCTCACCACAACAGGAGAAAGCCTGCACGCAGCAAGGAAGACCCAGCACAGACAAAACTAAAGTAAACGAAAATAAATAAATTTATAAAAAGAGACATAATTACACAGTACTTTGGGTGGTGATGGTGATAGGTTTATAGAGAAACAGTGTTGAAGGGATACAGGGTGTGTGTGTGTGTGTGTGTGTGTGTGTGTGTGTGTGTGTGTGTGTGTGTTTGTTGGGGTGTTGCAGTTAATGGGGTAGTAATGGGAGGTCTAAGTGACCTTTGCCTACAGACTTGAAGGAGGTGAGGGAAGGAGCCATAGGCATTTTGTGAACAGTAAGTGTAAAGCCCTAAGTGAAAGTATGCCTGGGAATCTGTATATCTTCTTTGGAGAAATGTCTATTTAGGTCTTCTGCCCATTTTTGGATGGGGTTGTTTGTTTTTTTGATATTGAGCTGCATGAGTGGCTTGTATGTTTTGGAGATTAATCCTTTGTCAGTTGCTTCATTTGCAAATCTTTTCTCTCATTTTGAGGGTTGTCTTTTGGTCTTGTTTATGGTTTCCTTTACTGTGCAAAAGCTTTTAAGTTTCATTAGGTCCCATTTGTTTATTTTTGTTTTTATTTCCATTTCTCTAGGAGGTGGGTCAAAAAGGATCTTGCTGTGATTTATGTCATAGAGTGTTCTGCCTATGTTTTCCTCTAAGAGTTTGATGGTGTCTGGCCTTACATTTAGGTCTTTAATCCATTTTGAGTTTATTTTTGTGTATGGTGTTACGGAGAAGATATACAGATTGCCAACAAACACATGAAAGAATGCTCAACATCATTAATCATTAGAGAAATGCAAATCAAAACTACAATGAGATATTATCTCACACCGATCAGAATGGCCATCATCAAAAAATCTACAAACAGGGCTTACCTGGTGGCGCAGTGGTTGAGAGTCCACCTGCCGATGCAGGGGACACGGGTTCGTGCCCCAGTCCAGGAGGATCCCGCATGCCGCGGAGTGGCTGGGCCCGTGGGCCGTGGGCGCTGAGCCTGCGCATCGGAGCCTGTGCTCCACAGCGGGAGAGGCCCGAGTACAGCAAAAAAAAAAAAAAAAAAAAAAAAAAAATCTACAAACAGTAAATGCTGGAGAGGGTATGGAGAAAAGGAAACCCTCTTGCACTGTTGGTGGGAATGTAAATTGATACAGCCACTATGCAGAACAGTATGGAGGTTCCTTAAAAAACGAAAAATAGAGCTACCATACGACCCAGCAATCCCACTACTGGGCATATACCCTGAGAAAACCATAGTTCAAAAGAGTCATGTACCACAATTTTCATTGCAGCTCTACTTACAATAGCCAGGACATGGAAACAACCTAAGTGTCCAGCAACAGATGAATGGATAAAGAGGATGTGGCACATATATACAGTGGAATATTACTCAGCCATAAAAAGGAACGAAACTGAGTTATTTGTAGTGAGATGGATGGACCTAGAGACTGTCATAGAGAGTGAAGTAAGTCAGAAAGAGAAAAACAAATACCATATGCTAACACATATATATGGAATCTAATAAAAGAAAAAGAAAATGGTCAGAAGAACCTAGGGGCAAGACGGGAATAAAGATGAAGACCTACTAGAGAATGGACTTGAGGACACGGGGAGGGGGAAGGGTAAGTTGGGACAAAGTGAGAGTGGCATGGACATATATACACTCCCAAATGTAAAATAGATAGCTAGTGGGAAGCAGCCGCAGAGCACAGGGAGATCAGCTCGGTGCTCTGTGACCACCTAGAGGCGTGGGATAGGGAGGGTGGGAGGGAGGGAGACGCAAGAGGGAGGAGATATGGGAACATATGTATATGTATAACTGATTCATTTTGTTATAAAGTAGAAACCGACACACGATTGTAAAGCAATTATACTCTAATAAAGATGTTAAGAAAAAAAAAGAAAGTATGCCTGGTATGTGTAAAGGGGGTTTCTTTCTTCCATCTCCTTTACGTGAGATTCCTTAGATTACAAAGAGTCATAGAAGAATTTTGATCCAGGTAATGATTTGGTTGAATTTCCTTCGTTCAGAGCCTATAATTAGGCAATAAATAGGAAAGTACTTTCATGATGAATGATCTAAGAATAACTTACCTGCTATCATGGAATTAAATTGTCTTTGGCCAATTATGGTGACTCACATGTATACTGATTTGAGATGTAAGTGAACTCCCTTCCCATTTGTCTCCCTGTTCCTGTGCAGAAGGGAAGCATTAAGAACCTCCTTTCTTAGGGGGTCTTTAAAATAGGCCAGAGTCTCCCGAACGCAGATCAAACTCCCAAGTCTCGTTACTACCCAAAGAATCTTTACAATAGACTGCGCCTCTCCAGGGGATCTCAAATTCTCTCTATTAACCAGTAGGAAGTTCTTTGGTGCTGTCATCCCTTCAATTTTCCCTGGATCAGATGCAGGGAAAATACTGGGGCGTCACAGACCTTAAAGGGTGTGGGAGAACTGTGCTCCATCATTTAGACCGTAAGCAGCATCATGAGGGGGGTGACGAAGGAAACGAGTCCTGCGAGATTGCTGTGTGATCCCATGACCACCTTTGCTACAGACCGTATTTTCTAAAACACCTCACTAGTTTCTTTCAAGGGAGGTTGTTATCTGCTCCTCTAAACAGCTTGCTTTGTAGCCAAGTCGCCTGTGGAGAGGACAGGTTATGAGGCTTCTGGAACAGGCTGGTGATAGTGGTGACAGTATCGCAACCAAGGGCCTTTGAGAGCTGTTCACACTTTAGATTTTGTTTGAAGCCCAATCCTGGCCCCGTGGAGTATAGTGTTTATGTTTATTTAATGATAGCCCGATACTGAAAAATGGATGCTGTATAACTTTCTAGTGGGAGGCTGGGGAAGGGAGTCAAAATGATAGTGCAGAAGGGAGTTTGACGAGGGGGAGATATACCCCGCCCTATCATTACCAAGTTCCTACTCTTCAATTGTTGTCACCTGTTTAAATGCCTGCCCTGTGGCTCCCCTGAGGACCAACCTTCAGTACATACTTGTTACTACTGGGGAGCTGTTGCTAGTGGTGTTTTGGGGGGGCAGGATAAGGAGATAGATGGGGGAGGAAATGTAATGTGTCATAAAAAATGACCCCATGTTTTTACAAATATACCTTCCCTTATGCAAGAGATGAATTCTTTTTATTTAAGATATTCCACATGAGCTTTTTTTTTTTTAACATCTTTATTGGAGTATAATTGCTTTACAACGGTGTGTTAGTTTCTGCTTTATAACAAAGTGAATCAGCTATACATATACATATGTTCCCATATCCCCTCCCTCTTGCTTCTCCCTCCCACCCTCCCTATCCCACCCCTCTAGGTGGTTGCAAATCACAGAGCTGATCTCCCTGTGCTATGCAGCTGCTTCCCACTAGCTATCTATTTTACATTTGGTAGTGTATATATGTCCATACCACTCTCTCACTTCGTCCCAGCTTACCCTTCCCCCTCCCCGTGTCTTCAAGTCCACTCTCTACGTCTGCATCTTTATTCCTGTCCTGCCCCTAGGTTCTTCAGAAACATTTTTTTTTTAGATTCCATATATTTGTGTTAGCATACGGTATTTGTTTTTCTCTTTCTGACTTACTTCACTCTGTATGACAGACTCTAGGTCCATCCACCTCACTACAAATAACTCAGTTTCGTTTCTTTTTATGGCTGAGTAATATTCCATTGTATACATGTGCCACATCTTCTTTATCCATTCATCTGTTGCTGGACACTTAGGTTGCTTCCATGTCCTGGCTATTGTAAATAGAGCTGCAGTGAACATTGTGGTAAATGACTCTTTTTGAATTATGGTTTTCTCAGGGTATAAGCCCAGTAGTGGGATTGCTGGGTCGTGTGGTAGTTCTATTTTTATTTTTTTAAGGAACCTCCATACTGTTCTGCATAGTGGCTGTATCAATTTACATTCCCACCAACAGTGTATGAGTGTTCCCTTTTCTCCACACCCTCTCCAGCATTTATCATTTGTAGATTGTTTGATGATGGCCATTCTGACTGGTGTGAGGTGATACCTCATTGTAGTTTTGATTCGCATTTCTCTAATGATTCCACATAAGCTTTTTATTAAAGGAACTCAATGGTAAATTATTTTTTAAAGTTTTTTTTCTGATTAAAGTATTTTGTAAAACTGGATTTTCATAGTGCAGCTTTTGTGAAAGTGGGAAGCAACTGTAAGACACCTTGTTAGATGTCACTTGAACTCGGCTTGGGGATGTGAAAAGTCCCTAGCTGTAGATACCAGAGAGATCAGGTTTGATTCTTGGATCCACCATTTGCAAGCTCTCTGACTGGATAAATCACTTTACTTCTGAGTCTTCAGTTGATTCATGTGCAGAAATGGAGGTAATGATTCATCTCACGCTGGGTTGTTGTGATGTAAAGCCTCTGACACACGATAGAGGCTCAACGAATGTCATTTCATGCTTCTCTTTCTCCATTGGCACATGAGCACACCCATTTAGGCTGAACGGAAAGCATCATCTTCGTTTATCAGAGAAATTTACCAGTGATGGTGCAGAAACCATTTCTTACTCACACTAATTTTTGGTGCTTTCCTTGGATTTTGGTGATTCATCCTCAAGTCTGAAATCACATGTGTTAATTTTCTTTTTAAAAAAAAATTATTTATTTATTTATTTTTGGCTGCATTGCGTCTTCGTTGCTGAGTGTGGGTTTTCTCTAGTTTACTCTTCTTCGTTGCGGTGTGTGGGCTTCTCATTGCGGTGGCTTCTCTTGTTGTGGAGCACGGGCTCTAGGCTTGTAGCCTTCAGTAGTTGCAGCACACGGGCTCAGTAGTTGTGGCTCATGGGCTCTAGAGTTCAGGCTCAGTACTTGTGGTGCACGGGCTTATTTGCTCTGTGGCATGTGGGATCTTCCCGGACCAGGGCTTGAACCTGTGTCCCCTCCATTGGCAGGCGGATTCTTAACCACTGCACCACCAGGGAAGTCCCTGTGTTAATTTTCTGACTCTGGCCCTTGCAGTGGCCTCAGGGGTTTCCCCTCCTAGGGCCCTGCTCCCCTCTCAGTACTTAGGAGTGACATCACATTGAACTCATCACAGTTAACAACATGTCAACCTGTTGTGTGGATTCTGGGTTTCTTCTAAGTGCCCCAATTCCACAATTTATACTGAGTCAGTTCCTTCATATTTGGGAAGAAGCTTCAAGTAACCAGCAGCTTTACTAGGAGCTGGCAAATAGTAGGAAAAAACCTTTCCCAAAGTTTGTGTGTTTACTGTATTTATTTTCTATAGACCACATAAGAATGCCATAATTCTAAGGCATTGGTGTTGACCACCCCTAAGGAACTCCAACAATGGTGGACATTGTAATAAAACACAGGAAACTGGCCCAGATATTATAAAACAAAAAGGTATTTGTCCTTTTGACACTCTTTGAAGGTGGGTCGGATGGTGCTGCTTGGTCTCCTGTGGAGGAGACATATCCATTTACTGTTAGGTTCCTGGACCATTTCCATGTATAAAGAAGGGATGCATTGTGTGGAGACAGTTACTCATTTAAGATATTGAAGTTTTCGGACTTCCCTGGTGGCGCAGTAGTTAAGAATCTACCTGCCAATGCAGGGGATGCGGGTTCGAGCCCTGGTCCAGGAAGATCCCACATGCCACGGAGCAACTAAGCCCGTGCACCACAACTACTGAGCATGTGCTCTAGAGCCCGCGAGCCACAACTACTGAGCCCACATGCCACAGCTACTGAAGCCCACGTGCCTAGAGCCCGTGCTCCGCAACAAGAGAAGCCGCCACAAATGAGAAGCCCGCGCACCGCAACGAAGAGAAGCCTCTGCTCGCCGCAACTAGAGAAAGTCCACGTGCAGCAATGAAGACACAACGCAGCCAAAAATCAATTAAAAAAAAAAGATATTGAAGTTTTTTGTTTTAAAGTGTTCTTACTCTCTTGTGGGAAATCTAACGGAAGGCAGTGGGTTTCAGCATTTGCCACGTTAGTGGTGTTATCAGTTTTCCTAGGAACCACCTTGGCCTTTTTTTAAAAAAATAAATAAATAAATTTATTTATTTATTTGGCTGCGGGCGAGCAGGGGGGCTACTCTTCTTTGCGGTGCGCAGGCTTCTCATTGCGGTGGCTTCTCTTGTTGTGGAGCATGGGCTCTAGGCACGTGGGCTTCAGTAGTTGTGGCACGCAGCCTCAGTAGTTGTGGCGCACGGGCTTAGTTGCTCTGCGGCACGTGGAATCTTCCCGGACCAGGGCTCGAACCCGTGTCCCCTGCATCGGCAGGTGGATTCTTAACCACTGCGCCAGTAGGGAAGTCCCCACCTTGGCCTTTAGTGTTGGATTTTTGGCTCTCGGTGGAACATATCTGTATGCTAAACATCTGAGAATACTCTGTGTTTGTATTTTTTATCAGGGCAAATGAGAGCATAGTGATTTCATTTTGCTGCAGGAGCTGTAATGATCGAATAGGTGGATTCTCTGCTGAACTTGCTTCCATATTTTCTAGCATGATTTCTTCATTGGTCAGTAGAATGAGATTGCTATATTTCTCGCTATCTGTGGAAAGGGCTATAGAAGAGAACTAATTCCTCCTGCTCCAGTAATTCTCTAATATCATTTTGTGACCAGTGCCTGATTTCTGTACTACTGTTCTCGAACTTGTATCCCTAAATTAGAATTGTCTTTCCAAAGAGCTACCTGGGAAGGCTCACCGTTAACTCCAGTGATGCCACGAATGCTGATGTGTGATTGTGCGAACCATTTCTGGGCCTTCCCTTTGGAAACTGCCTTCAGAGGCAAAACCCTAGTCACAAAGAAAACAGTTTGCTCCTATCAGGGACTTTAAAATCTAAGAAAACAGGACTGATCTCTTTGAAAATCAACACTGAATGTGTAAGCTGTGATCTGTTTGCTAAAAACATCAGCCTCATTAGCTTATGGTCACAGCTGCCAAGGATAGAAAAGAATATTTATAGGGACTTCCCTGGCAGTCCAGTGGTGAAGACTCTCTGCTTCCACTGCAGGGGGCACGGGTTCCATCCCTGGTCAGGGAACTAAGATCCCGCGTGCTGGGCAGCGCAGCCCCAAAATAAAATAAAACAGGCCTATTTGTTCTCTCATAGTAAAAAAGCAATATAAAGTAAAAAAAAAAGTTTTTTTAAAGATTATTTATAATAACATCTTAGCACAGCTACAGTCAACAGCTCATGCCAGAAATACAGAGTAGCAGCTTTTCCTTGATCATCAACAGTGTGTCCTTTTCTGGTCATTATGTCATTCATTGGTACTTGTTTTGCTTCTTCCTTGATTTAAAAAAAATTTTTTTTCTGTTAAGTCTTTCTCCCATGATCCCTGAACTTGCAGTCTCACTTGTTTCGGGGAAGCTTTTATATCCCCGGTTCCAGGCATATTCTTTGATGGTTCAAAGCCCTCTGTTTGCTTTTCTCTTTTTCTAGCCAAGACCATCTTTACTTCGCACTCCTGAAGCCATACTTGCCCAGCCATGATTCTTCTATCAGGGGAAACTGCTAATCACTCTTGCCTTCCTGTGATATGCACTGGGTTTGTTCCCATGCTCCTGCAGTTTTGTGTTTGAAATCTGAACTCATAGTAAGAAAGGACGTGTGTAACGGGGTTAAGGTTGTCTAGTAGCCTTTTACATGTTATATTGGTGTGTGTGTGTGTGTGTGTGTGTGTGTGTGTGTGTGTGTGTGTGTGTGTGTGTATTCTCTTTTCTGGGTTCTTTTTACATATGTACCGCTGGTCAAGTTTCTACTTATTACGAAGGCTAAATAAAGCCTTCTTTTCAGAGGGAGATTATTTTGGTAGGGCAGGATTTAAGAGTTTGGTAGCATGCAGCATTTGCAAGAAAAAGGAAACTCAAAGTCCAGAAGACTGATAAGTGACCCAGTCAACCCGAGTCCCTGGGCACCGCACTTACCTCTTGCTTCAAAGCAATCTCAATCCTTCATCAAAGAGATTTCCAGAGCACTCCCAATGGGTTAACATAAATCTTACTGTTCTCACTCTTTCATTTTTTTTCCCCTTCCAAGTTGCCTTTCAAAAAAAAAATCAGTCCTGTGTCTCCATTTCTTTAAATCTTTTATCCTCGGGCTGCTACCACTGGCTGTATGGATTACATATTAGCAGTTAAGAATATTCCACAAAGTCCTGGCTTGTTCTCACCCTGCAGTGCTTACAGTCGCCGCTGGCGATGCAAGGAATCTGAAGAGCACAGCCAGGCTCTCCTGCCCCCGCTCACCACAGACCCTCTCTGCGGCTTCTCGCGCTGACGATGTTCTTTTGACCAGCCATCGATCGTGTTTGAAACTCACCCCTGATTCCTGAGATAGGAACTCCTTTGACAGAAGTTAACGATACAGCACACGCAGCATGGGCTAAGGAAAATATTTTTGACTTCGAGTTAAAGGAATGCTTTGTTCCAGCTCAGATCTTTGACACTTTCTTAGGGTCTCCCTTCTCTTGGGCAGCCTCCGTGGCCCCCTGCCAGCTAAGTCAAGTTCAAGCACCCACGGATGCTTCCGTGGCTGCCGTAACAGGAAAAAAGAGGCTGCTGGAGGGAGACTGACCGGAATAAAGAAGAACAGAGAAAGAGATGGAACGGAGAGAGGAGGGCGAGGATGAGAAAAGAAGAATCGAATTGAAGGCAGGAGTGATTGGGAAAGGGCCAAGTCCTGAGGGAGCTGGAGGTGTAGACAGAGCCCTCAGTGTCAAGGTCAGGGGCATCTAGAGAGAGGAAGAAATGCCGAGCGCCCAGATGTCTGTGTGCTTTACAATGCACAAGTATAAAGGAGCCATTCTGGGAAATGTTCTTGGGAGCAGGAGGTTCACCTGTTACTCAGACCCCACCCTGTGTGATTCCTCTGTTGTTTTTCAAACCTAGGCTTTGCTTTAAAATATTTGAATTTTTATCCCTGCTGCAGGGTAACAGGGCAGATCACTCCTCTTTGCTGATGGGGGTTTAGCTCTGAGCCCTGGGGCTATTTAAACATCAAAGAAGCCATAGGAGCCCTCACAGCGATCAGGCAGATTTCATCTTCACTTACTTCTAGCAGAAAGAGAAGAGGGGAGTCGTCTGCAAAATTATTGGGCCCAGGACCCCCATACCATTGAGCATTATTTTGAAAGGACAGGACACTGATTGCTCAGTGCTTTGGGAAAGATGTTCATCAAGTGAGCAACGTCCAGAACAAGTGCCACCTGCCTCCCTGCGTTGAGGGCTGAAGATTGGAATGAAAATGTCACCGTTTCTTTTATCTCCAGCAGCACTTTGGAGGTACTTTCCCCAGAGAGTTGATTTGTTCCTTCTTTCACTGGGTTGGAATAATTCCATTAAGTCTTTTGCTAACTCAAGTAAAACACTCTACCAAGTGAGTGGCATTTGGCAAACTTGGTCCCTTTTCTTGATTATTCTGGTCTATTGATCTGTGTCTCTGGAGAAATTCTGGAAACTTCCAAGACGTCTTTTGGAGTTTAAACTATTATCTCCCTGGTGATAAACTTGAATCAGAGACTAATAAGATAAATTCCTTCCTTGCCTTGGTGATCGCAGTTCTCTCTTCACACCCATCAATTCTCCCGCTCTTAGAGAACTCAGAAACAAAGGAGTCTATTTGTCACCAGGGGGTAACAAGGCAACAGAAAAATTCAGATGGGTCAGACAAAATTAAATGCCTTTGCAGGAAAAGTAAAAGGCACACAGTTGGTTGTAGGAAATTGGAAAGAAAGAATTTTACATGAAATGGTGGAAGGAGAAAACCCAGCTGTTAAAAACCACAGAATTATTGTTATCCTATGGTAAATGGTAGATTCCATGAGGTCTGGGTCCAGATAATCTGCCACTGGGAACAAGGAAAAAAATAGAAGTGTCTTTCTTTGTATTTTACTTAGAAAACATCCTGATTGGCATTTGAATTCCTAGAGTACATGAGGAAAGAATGCAGTAAGCTTTTTCAGAGAGTCCACTTTCTTCTGGAGAGAAGCTAGCAGAAAAATGAATGATGGGTTACTTCTAATTTATAATGATGGTTTCATCTCTCCCAGGTATTATTTTAGTTCTTGGATGATTGGTTCTCCCCACCTGGATCCTGATTGCTTTCTGAAGATGAGAAAGATCACAGAGGCTATACAGTCCATTTCTAGTCTTTTGCAACTTACACACTGCTTTTTTTTTTTTTTTTTGCGGTACGCGGGCCTCTCACTGCTGTGGCCTCTCCCGTTGCGGAGCACAGGCTCCGGACGCGCAGGCTCAGCGGCCATGGCTCACGGGCCCAGCCGCTCCGCGGCGTGTGGGATCTTCCCGGACCGGGGCACGAACCCGCGTCCCCTGCATCGGCAGGCGGACCCTCAACCACTGCGCCCGCAGGGAAGCCCTACACACTGCTTTTAATACTAGTCTAAAATTCTTTGGATAATGGAGATTCCAGTTTGTTTTAAATTTTTCCTTTACTCCATGGCTTGATTAACAAACACTCATAAACGAAACTGATTAGTTCCTATCGCTTTTTAAGTTGTTGTTTGTGTTGAAACCCAGACTTCAGCTAAGTTATTTTGAACATAACTAGAGGCTAACTTTATTGGAATAAACCACACAGCCAACATGAGAAATACTGCCAATGTGTATATGTCTTACATAACGAGAAACATGGTGCTCAACAAGAAACATGTAATATGTTTCATAATATCGAAGTGAATCATCTCTTTGTGCTTGCTCTCAGATTTGGCACTGTTTTGTTTTTTAACTTATGCTGTAGTTTTAGGTATTCTGGAGTTCTGACCGCTTTCACTCATACTTACATAAAAATTGGAACGCTCCCCAAAAGAAATGATAATGTCTGTGCTACTGTTTTTAGAAAGACAGTTTGATCTTTATTAAAAAGAGCAAGGATAAAACCCATGTATTAATCAGCCCCATTGCCTTTGTTCCAAATTTAAGATTATTGTCTTCCTCTTTGCTTCAGCATCTTCTTTGATCCAAGCTGCTCTCTCTCTTTTTTTTTTTTAAAATTTATTTATTTTTGGCTGCGTTGGGTCTTAGTTGCTGCGCGCAGGCTTTCTCTAGTTGAGGTGAGCGGGGGCTACTCTTCCTTGTGGTGTGCGGGCTTCTCATTGTGGTGGCTTCTCTCGTTGTGGAGCACGGGCTCTAGGCACACGGGCTTCAGTAGTTGCGGCACGTGGGCTCAGTAGTTTTGGCTCACAGGCTCTAGAGCGCAGGCTCAGTAGTTGTGGTGCACGGGCTTACTTTCTCCGCGGCATCTGGGATCTTCCCGGCCCAGGGATCAAACCCGTGTCCCCTGCCTTGGCAGGCGGATTCTCAACCACTGCACCACCAGGGAAGCCCCCATACTGCTCTCTTTTAGACAGGGAAGATAAGGACGAAGGGCAGGATCTGTGAGGGCAGGATATAGGGCAAGATACATGTGTTCTTTGGGGGCAGGAACCATATCTTCTTCAGCGTTTATTCCACCCTCAGACTGCCTCTCTCTGCCAAACACTTTGAGCCTAGCTTGACAATCATTTGATTTTGTTGATGAGATAAATGAGTAGGAAGATGGAGTTTGTGGCCAAGTCTAGACCAAGAGTTCCCAAAGTGTCGTTCTGGGTAACATTAGTCTAGATATATCCCATACAAATATTCTAAGAAAAAATAGATTGAGATTATATTTTCTTTAGGGGAGTCAAATTGTACATTAGTTTATTAAAGAGTCTGAAAAAAATCCAATAGGAAAGAAATCTGTCGTAAAGCAATAAACCCAGGGTTTCTCCAATCTATTTGACCATGAAACTTTTTTTCCCCTCTTTTAAAAACCTTCTTTCTTAATGTCCCACAGAACCATTGCTCTGATGAACACCCTAGATGAAGATGGATTAAATTAAGATGGAAAAATCTTGCCTTCTTCGAGCATTAAATTTAAGATGTAGTTACTGAATATATAACCATGTCTTTAGGTATCACAAGAAGTCGCATAATAAGAAAAAGGAGACCATGAAGTAAGTAAAAACTTTCATTTCCCATCAGGTCAGAAAACAAACAAACAAAAAGCAGTTGAAACGAGAATCTTGATGAAATATTGCTTAGGGAGGGACCTGGTACCACTTAAAGATATCTTAAAGATTGTAAATGTCTAGTATAGGAAGCAACGGTAGGCCTGCCTGAAATATTTGGTATTGCCGAGTCACAGCCTTAATGTAATCGTGCAGAGAGAAACTGTGTACTCTCCTGGAATGAATAACAATTTAGCCTGGGCAAGCAATAGAGATTGATGATTTTATGTATCTTTGATTTTTTTATGTTTTTCTAGAGTACGAGCAGAGTGAAAAAAAAATCAGGCCCCTCAAGGTTTCTTCTCATGTTTGTAAGGCTTGTGAGGAGTTTTACCGCGAAGAGGCCAGCATACATTTTCCTGGTCGAGCTTTGTCTCGACTTGCTCTGTTCTGAGTAGCATTAGAGCTCGTGTTTGAGACAAATGGGCTCCATCATTTCTTCACCACTCAGACATGTAGCAGGAAGATGGCACTGACGCGGGCGAAGCTTCGACATGGCAGTGACCGTCCCTTTATTTCTGCTCTCCCTTCTTTTTGGGTAATGGATCGGGGTGTCGTTAGCTGCCTGCCTCGTGTTCATCACTGTCAGAGCTGGCAGGGTAACAGATGACAGCAGAGATTCAAGGCCACCCAGGGGATGAAGGCTGACAGGACCTCATCTATCACTCCCATTTTAGGGGGTCTCTGTGGTAGAGCTAGCATCAAAGCTGTAATCGAAGCTCACCAGGTCTTCAGGGGCCGGACAGGATGGCTCCGCCAAAAAAGCAACTTGAGCTGTCAAATCTGCTTTGTAAATGACGTGCTTTTCTAGAGACAGTGTGTTTATAATTGTCATCCTGTATGTAGTCCCTCAACATCCAAGAGCTTCTCTCCACGGGCTCTCTCTTGTTATTTTCAGACAAATGAAACTTACGCCATGGGGAGGAAAGGCATGCCAGCAGATGGATGTATTTGACCTTGGGCATACCTAAGCATACTCTGTTTCTGAGGTTTCTGTCATCTCCTCCAGCAGCTCAATTATTAAGCCTGGGTAGAAATGGCCTGACTAGGGAGCTACCTCTTCTCTTGTCCTTTTCCCTGTGTGAGTCTATCCTCACGGCTACTTCCTTCCTTCCTTCCTTCCTTCCTTCCTTCCATCCATCCATCCATGTCAGTGACCTCCAGATTTCCATGAACAGCTAGCTCAGTTCTCCAGTCTCCAGTCCAGAAGAGTATGTCCAAATCTCTACTTGCATGTTCCACAGGCACCTCAAATGCATCATGTCCCAGACAGGATATATCATCTCTACTCCAAACCTGCTTCCATCTGCATTCTCAATCTCAAGAAATGCATCACCTTCTAGCAAGAAAAGGAGGAGAAGCATCCTAGATCTCTTGTTCAGCTTTACCCTCCTCCAAAATCCAATTAAAATTAGAACCAACTCCTAAGCGTCTTCAGCAGTCGTCCCATCGTCTCCATCTCCTTGTTTCACCTGGACTTTTCAATAGGCTTCTTAACGTTCTTCCTGCCCGTCTCCCTCCACACCACAGAGAGCTTCCCAACATACAGAGCTGATCATGTCAGTTTCCTAGTCAATAATGCCTCCCCGGTGCCTATGGGATGAGCTTCGCCCCTTCTGGTGACATTCCAGGCTCTTCGTAATTAGACTCCTGTCTATCTGACCACTTTCGTCTCCTGGACTCTGCCTTGAGCTTATGATCTAGAAATACTGAATTAGCTGCACGTCTTAGAAGATGCCAGTTACTTTAATGTCTCTGTACCTTTTCACATGCTGCTTTCTCTTCCAGGAAGGTCCTCCCAATACATCCCTGCTCAGCAAATACTATTCATTTTTAAGTCTCAGTACAGGGAATTTGTCATCTGTGAAAACTTCTCTAACTCCTTCCCACTCACTGTTATGATTTTTCATGCTTGTCTTTCCACGGTAAAACAAGTATCATTTATCGAGTGCCTCCGATTGTCAGGCACTGTATTACTTTCTTTATATATTTGAATTTAATTCTCAAGTCTGTGTATAAGGTAGATGCTATTTGACCAATTATACACATGATAAAATTGAGGCTCAGACTAATGAAATAGTTTCCCCCGATTCATAAACCTAGTAGATGGTGGATACGAGCTTTAATTCCAAGTTTATGTGACTTTGAGATGCTGCTCTTTCCATTGTTTTAAACTGGATCTGTTCATGTCTCGAGAATAAGCACCATATGTTTCCATTTTTATTTTCCTAGTGCCGAGCACAGTGTTTGGTACAGACTAGACACTCAACAGTTACTGAACGAATGAAACTCATAAAGGATTCCATATATTTGTACTCCCAAGGTACCTTATACACATTATCTCTATTTTTCAACCCTGTGATAAGCAATGATATTACCATTTTTACAGTTGTGGAAACTAAAACTTGAGCAGTTAAATGACTTGACTAAGGTCATATGGGGGCAGAAGCTGTGTTTCCTCATCCCATAGCCCACGTTCTTCTCAACACGTTCAAGCACTGGTGAATTATGTCTGTTCATGTTGGTCATTCATGGCATGAGAAGTTCTTCAAGCCTTCTATTTCTGCTTGATGTCCTAGAAAGCCTCACCCTTATTACTGAAGATTTTTCAGGAAAAGGAAGTTATGCTGTATTCCTTGTTGAATGCCAGACGTCCATGCTGGCTGCCAATGAATGAATTCTCTGATGACCATGAAAGAATCAACATCAAGGAAGGGATAGAGAGAGATGAAGAGCATACGGTTCAAGTCCAAATTCATTACCGTTACCGTGCCCTTCATGGCATTCTGTGGTTTCACTGTGTTCTTTCCATGGAGCCTTTTCTAACACAACTCGGCCACTTCCGTCCCCTTCTCTCTAGTGAGCCTGGCCTCTCAGATCCCCTCTTACACATCCTGCCTGTCGTTCCTGCTCTCTGGTTTTACTTACACCCTCTGCACTGCCTGAGGTGCCCTTCTCTGCTGCTGTACGCAGCTGAACCCACACATCTCCCAAGGACAAGCTCCAGTTCCATCTCCTCTATGAATAATTTCCCAGAGCTCCATCCTGCTCGCCCCGGCCAAGCATAATGTTGTACCTTATATTTTAGTCTTGGTTACATAATTTGATTGCATTGCTCTATTCTATCTGGCATCCTGTAATTACTTCAGCATCCAAGTTTTATTCCCGGGAATATTGCAGACTCCTTGACAGGAGGGACTGTGCTATATATTTCTTTTCTATTTCACACAGCGCATAGCGCAATTCTAGACAGGCCCTCAATAAATATTTATTGAATTAAATTGGCTATAGCACAGACTGCATTTAAACCTGTACAGAGTTCCTTTTCATAAATTATAGGGGCCTAGACAAGAGGGTCGCTGGAGGGAACCACTGAATATATTCAGTCTGGGCAAGGACACATGAGAAGGCGGGGCTAGGATGCAAGTTCCTGGACAGAGAGTAGTAGGTAAACTGGGATTTGGATCCAAGGGTGGGAAGAGGAAGACTCTGTAGAGTAGAGGAAGGGGAGTAGTAGCTGTGGTGAGAGCAGTGAAGGGAGCTCCGAGACAAGAGAGAGGCCTCCTTAGCAAAGAGCCTGCCGAGAACTTCTGTTTTTAGAAGTTATTAACAAGTTAAATCATTTGACAATGCCTTCTTAGGTAGTCAGGAGACTTGCTAACCAAATATCTTGCTGGGTCAGCAAAATAACACTGCTCGCCATAATTTCTGCACAGGTGGAATGAAGAGTTTTCAGAGTTTTATTCATTCAGAACACCTCTATTTGTTTCTAGTACTCCTGTCTCTCAATTCTTCCCCTCTCTCCCCACATCCAAGCCCCGAAACACACACTCACACACAGACATACCCTCTCTTTCAATTGGGTAGAACATCCAATTGAAAGAGAGGGTATTTGGGGTGATAATATTCTCTCTTAAGTGACTAGATTCTTGAAGGATTTCGTGATTTTCTTTTCTGTTTTTTTTTTTACTTCTATCTCGGATTTACATGTTTGCGGCTACGGAGGAAGCTCATGTGTGGAATTTGACTTATTACAGATAATATGGATCCTAAAATGACTGTTCAAACACAAAATGACATATCAAACCGTTCACAACATTGATGTTTCCTGGGAATCTTTCAATATAATTTAAAAAAAATCTGCCAGGTTTTTTTCTCTTGGCCTCATTTCTGTACTTGGAACTTATGGTTTATTGCCAGGAACACTTTCCTGAACAGTTCTGAGAAGATAGAAAACGAATATGCCATAAACACAGATTGGGATTAAATGGCAACTCGGGGGACTATTTTGTTAGTTTCCTTGCTTTCCGGTAGGAGAGAAATTATAAAACATTTCCATTCACTTTTGATTGCAATTGAAATCCTTAAATATCTCCAGGGAAACACGTGCCACCAGCCCACTAGGAAACAGTTTCTGATGCCCCATGAATACTATCAAATATCAAGAAATTGTTCTCCAGGAGGAAATGTTTTTCCACCTCTGTCTCTCTTTCCTCCCCCTTCTTTTCCTTGTTCTTGGTGCGTTGCTGTGAAGCAATGATTTGTTTCCATTTGAAAGCTTTCTGTTTCTGCTGAGGAGATAGTTTTATGGGATATCACAGATATTGCTGGCTGGCCGGCTCATCTCAGAGCCACACCTTCATCTCCCAGTTGAGTGTGACCACGTGACAAGGTTCTGGCCAGTGAGAGTAAACAGGATGCTGTTTGCAGACTCCCAGAACTATAAGGTAATAAACTGGTGTTATTCAAGCCACTAAAGTTTGTGATACTTTGTTACATCAGTGCAGCCACAGAGCAAAACAGTGTAGAGGTTTCTCAAAAAACTAAAAATAGAACTACTGTATGACCCAGCAATTCCACTCCTGGATATAGATCCCAAAAAAACAAAAACACTAATCTGAAAAGATACACGCACCCCAATGTTCACAGCAGCATTATTTACAATTGCCAAGATATGGAAGCAACCTAAGTGTCCATTAACAGACGCATGGATAAAGAAGACATGGCATACACACACACACACACACACACACACACACACACACACACACACACACAATGGAATACTACTCAGCCATAAAAAGAATGACATTTTGCCATTTGCAGCAACATGGATGACCTTGGAGGGCATTATGCTAGGTGAAACAAGTCAGACAGAGAAAGACAAATACTGTATGATATCACTTATATGTCAAGCCTAAAAAATACAACAAATCAGTGAGTATAACAAAAAAGAAGGAGACTCACAGACATAGAGAACAAGCTAGTGGTAACCAGTGAGGGGCAGGGGGCAGGGGAAACATAGAGGTGGGAGAGTGGGAGCTACAAACTACTGGTGTAAGATAGGTTCAGAGATAATACTGTACAGCACAGGGAATCTAGCCAATATTTTGCATTAACTGTAAATGGAGTGTAACCTTTAAAAATTGCATTAAAAAGAAATATGGAGGAAAAACAAATAAAAAATGCAAAAACAAAAATTGTTACACCAGTAATAGGAAACAAATACACTAGGTTTGCCTGTTTCCCTACCCCATCTCTTTATTCCGAATAACTCCCCACCACTCCCTCTTCTCCCCACTCCACCTTGTGCTATGAGGCCTGTTAGTCTGGTAAATCCATTGGAATTTTAGACAATAGACTAGAATTAGGCACCTCCTTAAATTCCCGTTCCTTTGTGTAACTACTGTCAGGTGCTCAGTAACGACAGCCACTTTCACACGTGAAGATGGCACGACTGAGCCCCTGTGGTCACAGCCCTCCTCACTTTGAACTCGTGTTACTGTAGCAACCTTCTCTGTGTTCTCCATACTATGTTTTATCTCTCTAACTGGATAAAACTGACCTTTCTCATATGCCACGTTTATCATGGGAGTCTCTGATCAAGAACCTACACTGGCTCTCTTTTTCCCTAATAAACTGAGACAGTCTTCTTTCTAGCTTTCAAAATCTGATCTTACTCTGGATTTCTAACCTGAGCTTGAACTTTCTGTTTGATTGGGTTACTCTCTTCCTATCTGCCACATCCCAAACCATAGCAAACCCTTGCCTAGCTTGGAATTATCTTCTGTTGGTTTTTTTCTTTTCTTTTAAAGTCCCCTCCCTCCCTCCTTCTTTCCTTTCTTTCCACTGACGCTCTGTACGTTCTTGAAAGTTTCACTTCAGTTACCAAACATCCTGACTCTTCTAATTACTGTTGACTTTCTGTTACCTGATTGTTGAACTGTACTTGGTACCACCTATGTGGTTTTATTTGTGAGTTAAAGCTTATATTCCTGTAGTTCCTTTTGCCTGTGATTCAGGACAGAGCACATGGTAATAATACACATGGATTCATACTTAATTGATCCCATTCTCTCTTGCCTCCTGGACTCCTCCCTCGTTACTGTGTAACCAATGCCAAAGATTCTCCATAGCGCTAACTGTGGACTGGGAGAGTGGGTTCAGAGGCTGTTAGTGGGACCAGATCTGAAACCTGCTGCAGTCAGGATTGTGTTCTATCCCCCTGAGCAAACTGTTTGTGGAAATGCTTGGCAAGTACTGGTTACTTGATCGACTGAACAGACGTTTTAGAACACGCTCATAGTCTTGTTCATCACATTTACCTTTCAGTATGTAAGCATCACCATCACCACCACCATCACCATCATCATCACCATCACCACCACCATCATCATCACCATCACCACCACCATCACCATCGTCATCACCACCACCATCACCACCACCATCATCATCACCATCACCACCACCATTACCACCACCATCACCACCACCATCAGCATCACCTTCATCATCACCATCACCACCATCAGTATCATCATCATCATCATCACCATCACCATTAGCATCACCATCATCACCATCACCATCATCATCACCATCACCACCACCATCACCATCATCATCACCATCATCATCACCATCACCACCACCATCACCATCATCATCACCATCATCATCACCATCACCACCACCATCACCACCACCATCACCATCATCATCACCACCACCATCACCATCACCACCACCATCACCACCACCATCAGCATCACCTTCATCATCACCATCACCACCATCAGTATCATCATCATCATCATCACCATCATCATCATCACCATCATCACCATCATCACCATCACCATTAGCATCACCATCATCATCATCACCATCACCATTAGCATCACCTTCACCATCATCATCATCACCACCATCAGCATCACCATCATCATCACCTTCATCATCATCACCATCATAACCATCATCATCTAAAGCTTCCAGTATTTTCTTGAAAATGTAACCCAGGTATCAGAAACTTCTACCTTACTGGGGGTCATCTGTCCTTGATATTTAAATAAAATTTGGTTTATGTCTCCATTCCAGTGGGATACTCAATGTTTCTTCCATGATCTTTAGGCTTCCAGGGAAGTGACATTTTTCATAATCACTTCTGGCTGTGAGTTCCTACTTTGGTTCCAGGTTCGATTTCCAGTCTGCATTCTGCCCTCTTGGATGTTGTTTCTTTTCCTGTCTGATATTAGCCTGCTGCATATTGCCCTTATCCAACGTCTTTTCTCTTCAAAGTCCCACCAACTTAAGCTGCTGAGTATTGCAGATTTTATGAAGATTTAGGGGTTGATGGTGGTTGACCTGGAGGGTTAGAGGGTCTGTGCTCATTGATTCTATTAAAAGCATATTAGACATTCCTGTTCTATCCTTTAGATAGACCTGCCTTAAAAATTACTGATCATCTCTTCTGCCATGCCAGGGGAGCCCCTCTCCGCTTTAATTCCTCCTCTCTCCTTGTAGATTTTGATTCCTATCCATTTCTGGGGAAAACCATTTAGATATTCTTTTGTCCTGCCTCAGAAGGTTCAAGCCAAGCCTTGTGGGCTTCAATTTTATAATCAAATATGTCTATATAGGTGTGTTCCTAAACAAAGATGGTTTTCTCCTTGAGAAAATTTCTGCTAGTACTGCACTAATTTTTTTTTTCTCTTGTACTATTAATGGAAAATGTAAATCAGAATTAATTGTGAAAATCATAAAATGTTACTGTTCCATATCTTTGGGTATTTAGATTGTGGGTGATCATTACTTTCTTTTTTTCAACATTTTTGTAATGAATATGTATTTATTCACAACTAGAAAAACGTGAGCAAACTAATCCAAAACGAATACACATAAAAGAAAAAAATATTAAAACTGATGAATATATAGGTACATATTATTTATATTTTGAAATATTTATGAGTCCTTTAGTTTTAGAATCGAAACTTCTAAAAGAGGATAATTTTTAAGCACGTTCTTTCTAAGGAGTTAATGCACTATGGGTCTCCGATAAATGTGAAATGATGTCTACTTGATTCACTCCTTCAGCTGACGTACTGACACTGCTTCAAGACATTAAACCATTTTATGAGGAAACTTGATGGGTACAAGTTATTGCCCCATTATCGGTGTAAGACACAGAATAAAATACCCTTCAGTTGGGCCAATGGGAATAAGGCCTGTAAAGCAAGAATAACTTTGAAGAGAAGGAACTAAAGTGATCAAAATGGACACCAAAAATAGTGAAGGGACACAAATATTAGAGAAAAATACGATGAGACAGAGCAAGATAATGACTATGAAACATGGGCCTTTTTGGCCAAAATTTTTTTCTGTTTTGTCCCTGCTGCTATCACTTTGTTAAATCAACAATTCAGTCTGGGCCAGATGCTCTAGTGATTAAGCTTTAAATAAGGATATTGAAATAATCGAGACAAATGATGGAGTCATCCATTATCATAATATATTTTCATAACGCCAAACAATCCCGCATTTAATCAAGAGATTGGCAGGACGAAGTTGATAATTTGCAGTTGTAATGTAATGAAAATGTTATAATTCATGGACGAGACACCCAGACTACATCATGTATTAGGAGTTTAACTTGACTTATAACTCTTTCTGGAATTTAAACCGTCAAACCCGACCATATGCGTTGACTTTTATAGTGATTTAAAGAGTTGTTTGGTGAAAATAGATGTTGACAAAGTTACAAAATTTTCTTTTTTCTTTTTTTTTTTTTTTTAAAGATTGCTGTTCTCTCTTTGGATACTAGAGCTGGGTGTTTTGCAATAATCCAAGAGTTTCTCTTTCCCCGTAATCCATGGATAGGATCTTGGCCTCGGCCTGGGACAGATTGTGGTCATTTTGCATGCTTGATCTTGGTGGATGGGTCAAGGCAAAAAGAGCCTCACAGAACATAGCGATTAACCTCTGGTGGTGGCAGCAAGATAATAGTGTAAGTTTGGAAATAAGGGACCCAAAGCCCTGATATCCCAAGTATCACCTGATTCCCCAGGGAAGTGCCTCGTCTTCTGGATGTGGTTTAGCTCCAGCTTGGTGCTGCTGTTGTAGCTATTCAGAGCGCTGGTCACGATGCTGGACCTGAAGGGTGAGCGATTATCTTGTAAGGACAAGCTCAACTCCTGTGGAATCTCACAGGAGGATCTCAGCTACTGCACGATGCTGTTGATACTGAAAAAATGAAATAGTGCCGAATTGTCGTAGTAGCGTAGTAAAGTGTCTTCTCAAATGAGCTGTAATTTGAGCAGGTACATGTTATCCACTCATAGAGAAAAGCGAGGAATTACTAACCGGCTTACGACGTACTCTCTAATTGGTTCCGCTAACTTTTAGTTATGGCATAAGGGAATAGACAGGGAATCCTGCTTTGGGCTTTGGCTAGGCCAGAGAGACATCATGAAATTTCCCTACATGATAAAAATGATTAGATGTACCACCATTTAGCAAACATAATAAGGCAATAACCCATAATCTATTAAGAGCTGCATAACCGCTCTGACTGCATGGTCAATGAACAAGTATGAACGTGAAACTCCCCGGGAATAAAGTGATCTGATGTGTGGGAGGGAATGACCTCCTTTAGGGCACTGAGTACCCTGAAGAGTGATTTACTCTCTTGTCCTACAAAAAGCCATTTGCCTCACAGGGGTGACATTTTTCTTACCTGTGAGTTTCAACGCAACTGCTACTGTTACCTGCTTATGTAAAGGGAAATGAACGTTTGAGGTAACTACCTAAATCCTATGGACCAGTAAAATGCTTTTTCTTCAGTTGCCTTGATATTTCAGTCAAATGTTTTTTGGCCTCAGTGCTGATTGCCTTAATTTTGCGTTTCGCTTTGGACGCGGAGACTAGACTGTGTCGTAGGAGGGAAAACTAGTAAAAGTTTTCCAGAGTGTTTGAGATAACCCATAATGCTATGTTAAAAGAAAATTTGCTTGTGGTACGCGGCCCAATGATAATGGATGCATTTTTATCTTTTAATATTTACTGTTTAAGCCAAGGTTTTAATATTTAGATCAATAAACATGGCTTATTATCCAAAGGCTAAAAAAATGGAGTTTGATGTTTTTAGCATCAGAACCTGGCCACTTCTCACCACCTCCTCTGCCGACACCTTGCCTGAGGTACCATCACGTCACACCTGGATGGTTGTAAAAGTCTCAAAACTGGTCGCTCGCTTCCATCCTAGTGCTGTGCTCCATTTGTCACACAGCAGCCAGAGTTTTCCTATAAGATGCAAGTCAATTGTTGCCATTTCCCCACTAGAAACTCTCCAAGCCTTCTCATTTTCACTCAGAGCAAAGGCCATGGTCCTCACCATGGCCGAAGGCTCTGCAAGATTGGTCCCCAGCCACCTCTCTGCCCACTTCTTGAGTCCTTGCCGCTGTTCCAACCACACTGTCTTCCCGGTCATTCCCTGACTACTGGAAGCAGTGTCTGCCCTTGTGATCTTTGCACTTCCCATTTCTTCCACCTGGAATGCATGGCTCAATCGTTCAGTTGCTCCAGGATCTCTGCTTAAGTGCCCCCTTATCAGAGAAGCCTTTTGTGACCACTCTCCGCAAATGCTACGCTCAATACCCCTTTCTTTCCCTTATTCTTCTTCATAGGATCATCATCATCTGATATTTCCTGTATTTATCCCTGGATTTGTTTATTGCCAGGCTCCTCCCATCCCTAAGCGCAAGAGATGTGGGGGGGGGGGCAGGGGAGGATGGGCTATGCTCTTCCACTTGAATCTTGGCAGGCCTGTGGCTACTGGCAGAAGCGATGCTATGTGATTTCCAAGGCTAACTCACAAAAGTGACACAGCTTCCTCCTGGTCCCCTAGGGATTCTCAGTCTTGGAACGCAACCACCACGCTGTGAGGAAACCCTGGCTCGAAGAATAGGCTGTGTTTTATTGATGCAGTGACATTAATTGATGAGGTCCGGGATCGACTACTAGACATGTGACTAAGGAAGCTTTTGTGATGACTCCAGGCCCCGGTCACCATCTGACTGCAGCTATATCAGTGACCCCAAGAGACAACTGACTTATCAACCTCCAGAAGTGTGTGGCATAATAATAAAATGATTGTCATTTATTTAGATGTTGGGATCTCTCATTTAGCAGCAATAGACAACCAGAACACTGTGTCCCCCAGAGCCTGAAATAGTGCTTGAAACATACTTCCTCAATAAATATTTTCTGATTAGACAAATGGGGAAGAACTCTAGAGGTGAAAAGCCTCCTGGTTTCTGGTTAGAAGCTTCCTTTAGCCTTCTCTATTCTAGTGGCAACTTCTGATTAGTTAATTTACATGTTGTGCACCCCCCTGTATATTTAGACATTTCAAGCTAGCAATGCTGTTTGAATTTTTGAGAATAGATAGCTCACAAGATCTGAATAAAGGAAGGTTAAGCTTAAGAGGCTTAAACATATGGTCTTTTTTTTTTTTTTTAGCGTTTTCTTTTTTTGAGTATTTAGTTACATGTACCTATCTTCGACAGAGAGAATGTTAGTAAGTGTAGAAAAAGACATTCATGAGGAAGAGGCTAAGGTCTTGGTATTATCTGTTGATTGCCTTTATCTTTGCTGTACAGGTATTTCCCACTTTTCGAAAGTTCACTGTACACCATTTTGCTTTTATGAAAGACTTACATTGATACCTATTTTCACTAACCTTGATAAATCTGAAAAGGATTTTCATGTTTCTGAAAAGAAGTAAGAAGCAAAGATAGCGTTCAGTGTTTGTTTCGCAGGGGCTGTTGTAAAAGCAGTGGAAACCCTGAGTGGCAAGAGTGGCGCTACCAAGCCCCTTCCCCGGGAGTCTCAGTTTATTTTGTGCATCGTTAGCAAGATGTGTCCTAAGGTACTTGCTTCTTTGCCTTACGCCTTTTTGGCTTACAGGAAAGGTTTTGTACGAACAGCTCTACTTTCAGAGAGCAGGGGAAACCTGTACTTCTTCCCAGTTGTAATTACTCACATAGGGAATAGAAAAGCTTTAGCCCAGTTTACATTTTATACTATCACTATAGTAGAATTTTAGACAAAAGCAAGAAAGCAGGGCTTCCCTGGTGGCGCAGTGGTTGAGAGTCCGCCTGCCGATGCAGGGGACACGGGTTCGTGCCCCGGTCTGGGAAGATCCCACACGTCGCGGAGCGGCTGCGCCCGTGAGCCATGGCCGCTGAGCCTGCGCGTCCGGAGCCTGTGCTCCGCAACGGGAGAGGCCACAACAGTGAGAGGCCCGCGTACCGCAAAAAAAAAAAGAAACCATTTTCAAAGTCACCATAACTCACATGGAGTAAAATTGTTTTAAAACGGGCTCTTTTCTTACTAAGAAAGACCTATTACACCTGAGCTCTATTGTTTTCCTGTTCACTACCCAGTGTCAAAGCAATGGGGTGTTCTCAGACTCAACCCTTAAAAATGTCACCTGTGCTCAAGCGTAAAAGTCGCCCAGCTAGATTCAGTCACTTTGATACGAAGGAGTCAAGCTTCTATCTTGGGGCATTTCAAAGAGGTCCCGGAGCGCCATTTCTTTCTTCATTCTTTGACTGACACTCGCTCTTGGTAGGCCTTTGCATCACGACCCACAGCTTTTCCATCGCCCATCTGGCTGTTGAAGCGTGAAACGGGAGTCTTGCAGAGATGTGAGGTAGGAGGCCAGGGTTGGCTGTGGGTTTTTTTCTCCGAAAACACGCAGGAGCAGCGTAGGAAAGGGGCCGCCTCATTTGCAGTATCATCCCGTTATGTGTACATCGCCCATCTCTGTGGCTCAGAGAGGAAACCTGAACAATGAAGGGTACCTCAGGGTAGGGGAACCGCCTCATAACTAATGCTTTCAACTCTCCCACCACTTTCTAGACTTCACCTCTGGGGAGAGCAGAGCTCTTCAGGCAGAGGTCCTCATGTGTCCCATGGCCCTTCGTCTCTCTATAATCTCGGTGATTTTCTCTCGTATTCCTGGGGGCTGACAGCAAGTTTGCAAAACAGCGCGAATGAGGAAAGTCACGTTAGAAATTTAGTGTGGGCTTAAGGCAGGGCACAAGGCGTCGGGATTTAAGACCAGGCATTCAGAGACTGTGTAGCTATGGCACAAGATTTGCGAGGCGTATTGCTTATGCCCCAGTTGAGCTACCCCAGCTGCCTTTGCATGGAGCAGAGACAAATCTTTCCTACCAAGTGCCAACTAAAGAATGTCGCTTGTCACCCGGCTCTACATGGATTAGCCGTTAGCCACTGCAGTCGCTGACCTCCAACACATCCTGAAAGGAATTCAGGGTGGAGATCGGAAATGAGGCAGCCTGTGCTCTGGGATAAACTGGCAGAACAGGCCTTCGGATCGTTAGATATTTCGGAAGGCTCAGGGTCTCTTATAACCTAATCTCAGAAATGACCGATTGTTACTTCTGCCATCTTCGTTTGGTCACACAGACCAATCCTTTTCCAACAAGGGAGGGAACTGTACAGGATGTGAATAGCAGCGGGAGGGGCTCATGTGGGTCCACCTCGAGGAGTGGCTACCATACCTTCTATCCTGGATTCCATGTTTTATCTCTTGGTTGCCTGCTTCCTTTCGGTGGATTACATTTTTCTAGTGGCATCCTGAAAAAGGTTGCCTGGGCAGTAATCTTTTTCAGATGTGGCATTTGTGAACATGTCTTTATACCTCATCCCTGAATAATGGTTTGGGTTTAGAATTCTAGGTTGATAACATTTTTCTTCAGAATTTTGAAGGCTTTATCCATTATCGTGTAGTTTCCAGACTTTCTGTTTTTCTTTTTTTTTTTGCAGACCTCTCACTGCTGTGGCCTCTCCCGTTGCGGAGCACAGGCTCCGGACGCGCAGGCTCAGCGGCCATGGCTCACGGGCCCAGCCGCTCCGCGGCATGTGGGATCTTCCCGGACCAGGGCACGAACCTGTGTCCCCTGCATCGGCAGGCGGACTCTCAACCACTGCGCCACCAGGGAAGCCCTCCAGACTTCTAATTGTCAAGTCTGATGCCGTTGTGAATCTTCATTTTCACGTGCTTCCTGTCTTTGTGTTCTTGAAACTTTTAGGCTTTTCTCTCTATCCCCTTTATTCTGGAGTTTCATATTGTGTGTGGGTTTTTTTCTTCTTCCTACATTTGTGTATTATCCTGGGTATGTGATGGGCTCTTTCAATTCGGAAACTCAAGCTCTTCAATTCTGTGAAGTTTTTGTTTTTATTTATTTGGTAATTTTCTCAGTTACCACTTTCTGGGGTCATATTTGTTGCATGTTTAACCTGTATTGATTCTCTGCTTTTCTTAGTATTATTGTTTCTATTTTCTACCAATTTTTCTTTGATCTACTTTCTGAAAGATTTTCTCAACTTTTATCTTCCAAAACTTTCATTAATTTTTAAATTTCTGCTTTTATATTTTTAACGTCCAAGAAGTCCTTTGTGGTTTGATGAATGTTTCTTTCCTTTTTTTTTTTTAAACACTTTGTCCTTCCATTCTACTTTTATCATCTTGTCTAATTTTTCCCCCATTGGATGCTTTCTGAGAATGTATGACTTAATAATCCTGGACTGTCTACTAGTGCGAAGAGTGATGCATGAAAGTTGATTGGAAGAGTATGTTCAGAGGCAGGGCTTGTCAAGATGTGGGCTTTAATTTAAGGGTAATTTGTTGGTGTTCTTTCCTTGATGGATATCTCAGCTCTCAGTATTTATAGGTCTTTTTTTTTCTCTTGTATTGTTTAGTTTCCTCAGAGAAAAATTACCCAGTCTCTTGCTTATGGTGTGTTTGTTGGGGGGGTGGATAACAAACTAGGCTGCAGAATTCTAAGAGCAGAGCAGAGTAAGGAGGATGGGAGATCTCATCACACCTTATGCATGATTTCACCCTGTTTTCCTCAGCTCTGGCTGGCATCCCTGAGTCTGGAGCTTGTCTGCGTTTAGGCTTTCAGTAAATTGGCAACATGGAGGGAGACAGGCAGTTACCTCATTGTAGCAGCTAAGAGAGGGGACTCAGGGCAAGGGGTTTAGCTGCTTCCTAGACAGACTTTCAACCAGTGCGGCTCTGGTTCAGACTCAGCCTCCCCCCAGCCTTCACAAGCACTTCCGGTCTCCTGTCTGGGGAACATGCACTTTGCTGTTACTGCACGTAGAGGGGAATTTATTAGAGCATCGGTTCTCAGAGTGTGGTCTGGGGGTCTGAAAAGTCAAAAGAATTTTTATAATAATACTAAGATGAGATTTTCCCTTTTCACTCACATATTCCCGTGAGCGTACAGGGGAATTTTCTAGAGGCAACATGATGTGTGATAATGCAACAGATTAAATGCAGAAGCAGATATGGGAATCTGGCTGTCTTCTGCTACGCCAAACATTACTGAGATTTATAAAAATGTGCAACAAAGCCACTCTTCTCACTATGTTTTCTTGGTTTGAAATATAAACTTATCTTTCATAAAATATGTTATTCATGTTAACATGTACTGGATTTATTAATATTGTTAAGTGAATTAATAAAGAAATACTAAAAGTTTCAGCTTTTGGGAAATATATATTTTTTAATGTATATATATATATATATATATATATATATATATATATATATATACACAATACCTTCATATATAAATATATAAAAATATATATGTATATATTGCCCCAAAGCTGATACTTTTAGTATATAACCAACATGAATAAAAGCTCTTTGAGGTCTTCAATACTTTTTTTTTTTTTTTTTTTTTTTTTTTTTTGCGTTACTCGGGCCTCTCACTGTTGTAGCCTCTCCCATTGTGGAGCACAGGCTCCGGACGCACAGGCTCAGCGGCCATGGCTCACGGGCCCAGCCGCTCCGCGGCATGTGGGATCTTCCCGGACCAGGGCACGAACCTGCATCCCCTGCATCGGCAGGCAGGCTCTCAACCACTGCGCCACCCGGGAAGCCCTTCAATATTTTTTAATAGTATGAAAGGGTCTTGAGACCAAAACATCTGAGGTCACTGTATTAGAATAATACTCTTGGATTCTTTCTTCTCGTGCCTTCACTCCTCCCTAGGTGACAAGAGTGACTTAATCAGAGAGTTTGGGAGAAGAACTGGGCAGGCGCGGCTCAGCCCTTTCCTCTCACTTTTATTTTATGTGATCCTAACTTCTTACACTTAAGATTTGCCTGTTTGTAACAGAGCATGTGTTCTTAACAGTTTTTGGCCGGGGGTCAGCTTAGGGCCCATGGCACCATCCTGTGATGAGACATGAGTTGTCCCATCATGGCTTGTGATTCTGATTGGGTAAATCTGTCTAATTCAGGGGTGGAGTTGGCAAATCTATCTAGTTCAGGCAGAATAAGCTATGCTTTCTCAGAAGAGCTTTATTTGTGATAAAGGAGACATTTAACTTTTAAAGAAGGTTTGATTTTTGAGAGATTTTAGACTTACAGGCAAGTTGCAAAAAATAGTACAGAGAGTTCCTAGATACCCTTTGTCCAGCTTCCCCTAATGTTAATGTTTTATGTAACTACAGGACAGAGATAGAAAGCAGGAGATCACAGTACATTACAATAAACTAACCCACAGACCTTTTTTGAATTTCATCAGTTTTCCCACCAGTATTTTCTGGTCCAGGATTTCACATTAAAAGTGACATTTTGATCTCCTGCTGCCCGGTTCCTGCATCTGTGTCTTAACCATTTGTGTATTCAACTGAGAAAAAGCTGGGGGACGGGAGTTATTTATCAGTCAACCTTGTCTCCCAGCACCTCCCAATGTTGAATCTTTCTAGAATTCTATGGTGTGAAGAGATGAGTTCTTGTCTTCTTCCCCATGTTCTCCACTGTGGTACTTTCTACCTTCTCCCTTTGACTCACTCAGTTGCCTCAAGTCCACATCTTTCCCAGCTTCCAGAACTTTGTTGCTAACTCTCTTTTGCTCTTGTCTGCCCTTGTATTTCCTGTGGTTTGCTTTTTCGGTGACTTACACTCTTGCCCTCAGTCTAAGGTCAGTTGCCAAGCCCCACCCGTGCTCTGAGAACTTGGGAGTTAATAAATTCTTATTCCTTTAATATTGTTATTATTGGTTGGGTTTTAGAAAGAAGCAGCGATAAATAATAGTTTTAATCTCCTTGTTTAATTGGAATCTGACCCTTAATATATAATCCCCAATTTGTACATTATTTTTGCTTTTCAATGGAAAACCTCATTTAAATACTTTTAATGACTCTTGTACTGAAACGAAGCCCTATAGTCACTTTTCAAGCAAAACCATGGCAAGATTAGGGAAAAATTGGGTAACTTTAAAACTAATTTTAGGTATACCTATTGTTTGTAATCAAACACATGTAGGCCCCGATTAGAATGCTTTTTGTAGCTTACCTTGAATTTCTTAGCTTGGAATCAAAAGACCCATGCCCAGGGATGGGTCTTATCCTTTAGGCTTGGCTGGCATCATGGTGCCTGCAGCTACTCACTGCTCAGAGATCAACTGTAGGTCTCTCCTAGTCACCTCTCCCTTCAGTTTCTAAAAAGGAAGAATTGCTGGAAGGAACAAACACTATCTTATCTCTGGTTCCCAGTTCCCGACTTTTTCCTATCATTTTCTCACACTCAACTGAAAAGGAAGAGTGAGATTATGGCTATGTTATACTTTTCAATAAAGTATTTGGCTGTCCTTACTTTTCCTTAAAAGTAATCAGGTTCTCTATGTTTACAGTATTTATAAGAAGAGTAAAACATTCTCTTCCTATCTCTTATATTAAAAATTTGCCTTGATACAGCTATTCCTTGTCTTTATACTTTTGCTTTTTATTTTAATTTACTATTTATTTATTTATTTATTATTGAGATATAGTTTATTTACAACATTATATAAGTTTCAGGTGTACAACATAGTGATTCACAATTTTTAAAGATTATGTGCCATTTATAATTATTATAAAATATTGGCTCTCCCTGGGCTGTACAATATATCCTTGCAGCTTATTAATTTTATACATAGTGGTTTGTACCTCTTAATCCCATACACTTATCTTGACCCTCTCCTCTTCTTCCCTCTCCCCACTGGTAACTACTAGTTTGTTCTCTATATCTGTGAGTTTGCTTCTTTTTTGTTATATTCACTAGTTTGTTGTATTTTTAGATTCCACATGTAAGTGGTATCATACAGTATTTGTCTGTCTTTGTCTGACTTACTTCACCAGGCATAATACCCTCCAAGTTCATCTGTGTTGTTGCAAATGGCAAAATTTCAGTCTTTTTTATGGCTGAGTAGTATTCCATTGTGTATATATACTACATCTTCTTGATCCATTTGTCTGTTGCTGGACACTTAGGGTGCTTCCATATCTTGGCTATTGTAAATAATGCTGCTATGAACATTGGGGTGCATGTATTTTTATATTCATAAATAATGTGCTATATTGTTTGTTGTATATTTAAAAGTTGCATCCATGACTTTCTCATAGGGTGGAAGGTGAGGGATGAGAATGGGGGTGGAGAAGGGAATGTAGGGGACAGCTTCCTTGACTGTGATGCTTTAGTTCTTAAAAGATTAAGATCTGGAGCACATATGATAAAATATTAATGTTAATTTTGAGGGCTGGAAATGGGTGTTTATGACATCATTGTTACTCTTTGGCATTTTAAAAATAATTTTTTCAAATTTATAACCATTTTTTTTTAAGCTGGATGTAGCTTGATTTTACTGGGAATCACAGTGACTACCTGGTCTTCTGTCATCTGAGAATGGATCATCTTCCATAAGTGAAAGGATTGTATCCAACTGAAACTTAACTTTTAGGTGTAAATGTTATTTCTAGGCTGCACCTACCTTGGTAAACCTTGGGACGGTAGAAACAATAATTACAAAGCAGTACTTCTATGTATCTGTTCTCACTTGGTCTGCAGAAATTTCAGCCCTCTCAAATTTGGTAAAATGGTCTAGAGATCTCTAGGAAGTGTCTGTGTCATAAAAACTTCAAAGTCATCTACTGTCCTGGTTAGCTACAATAATGACTCCAGGTATGGCAGATGTCTTACTCAGCTGTGTCACCAGTGTCCACCCAAGGCACCAGAGCTGCCAGTGTTCTAGTTGCTTGGTGATTCTGGCAATGAGGGCACTGACCTCTGCGCCCTTGAAATCTAGGTCATTGAATTGATCACCACCCCTGGCGACAAGGTGTACAGAGCTCCTGCTACCAATACCTCGCCATCACCGGCTCTAGCGTGGCTGATGTTTCACAGTCTGAAGGTCCCATGGAGGCTTCAGAGAAGGAATTATTTTGGCTCTTCTTGGTGCAACCTGCAGTGGGTGTGGGCTGGAGGACAGTCTGAGCGACAGTCACCTGCTATGCTCTCATTCACTTCTGATGTTTAATGGGATTGATTGCTCTATGTGGGGACTTGTCAGCTGTATCACTTCAAAAAAGCTGTCCCTGTCCCCAGACAGATGAAGTCCACTGGCCAGGAGAACTTCTCTTGGGCGGAGCTGGGATGTAATGGCAAATCTCCCTCCGTGACTTTGCGGACTTCCATCACTGATCATCTACCTCCTTTTCTGATTGACATGTTTTTTCTTATAACATATTAAATAATTTAACTCATAATAGCTTCTGGACATGCTAATAGAGCCAAGTACTGTTTATCTGATTCCGTGGTCACTAAGTTAAGAGGGTACAACTCAAGGTCCCTTTGGCAGTTAAATTTCTTGTTTTAAAGACATAATTTTCATTTAGATTTATGTACTAGTCTTTTGCAGTCAAGGTTAATTTGAGTACATCCATTGACGAATGATCTACTTACTTTCAGATTGTGAAAAAAATCAACCAGTTGAGCTTGCAAAGTTGAGAAAAAGATTCTGGAGAACTATGAATTCACTGAAGTGCTAACATGAGGATTCTTGGTAGTAAACTCCCACCTTGGTAGCACCCTACCATGGCAGATAGCCCGCAACAAAAGCAATGCAATTACATTAGAATATTTAGAATACAGAAGAGAATCAGTCACAATTTCACCGATATTACAGTTTTGATGTTACTGTTAATTTTGAGTGTATTTACATGTAATCATTGTGTGTGTGTGTGTGTGTGTGTGTGCGTAAGAGTGTGTTGTATATATAATTTAGGTCCTGGAGTTTTTTTTTTTTTATTAAAATGGTAAATTTTATTTTTTTAAATTCTTTTTTTAATTTATTTTTTGGAACTTTATTGTATTTATTTTTTATACAGCAGGTTCTTATTAGTTATCTATTTTATACATATTAGTGTATACATGTCAATCCCAATCTCCCAATTCATCCCACCACCACCAGCACCACCCCGCCACTTTCCCCCCTTGGTGTCCATATGTTTGTTCTCTACATCTGTGTCTCTATTTCTGCCCTGCAAACCAGTTCATCTGTACCATTTTTCTAGGTTCCACATATATGTGTTAATGTACGATACTTGTTTTTCTCTTTCTGACTTACTTCACTCTGTATGACAGTCTCTAGATTCATCCATGTCTCTACAAATGACCCAATTTCATTCCTTTTTATGGCTGAGTAATATTCTAAAAAATGGTAAATTTCATTTTATTTTAGTTTTTTTTTGAAGTATAGTTGATTTACAATGTTGTGCTAAATTCTGCTGTACAACAAAGTGATTCAGTTATACATATATATATATATATATATACATTCTTTTTTAATATTCTTTTCCATTATGGCTTATCACAGGATACTGAATACATTTCTCTGTGCTATACAGTAGGACCTTGTTTATTATCCATCCTCTATATAATAGCTTACATCTGCTGACCCCACCTACCACTCCGTCTCTCTCTCCCCCAACCTACTCCCCCTTGGCAACTACAAGTTTGTTCCATATGCCTATGAGTCTATTTCTGTTTCATAGGTAGGTTCATTTGTGTCATACTTTAGATTCCACATATAAGTGATATTATATGGTATTTGTCTTTCTCTTTCTGACTTACATCACTTAGTATGATAATCTCTGCATGTTGCATGTTGCTGCAAATGGCATTATTTCATTCTTTTTAATGGCTGAGTAGTATTCCATTGTATATATATATATATATATATATATATATATATATATATACACCACATCTTCTTTATCCATTCATCTGTCGATGGACATTTAGGTTGTTTCCATGTCTTGGCTATTGTGAATAGTGCTGCTATGAACCTAGGGGTGCATGTATCTTTTTGGATTAATTTTTGTCTGGATACATGCCAGGAGTGGGATTGCTGGATAATATGGTAATTCTCTTTTTAGTTTTCTGAGGAACCTTCATACTGTTCTCTATAGTGGCTGTACCACTTTACATTCTCACCAGCAGTGTAGAAGGGTTCCCTTTTCTCCACACCCTCTCCAGCATTTGTTATGTGTAGAGTTTTGTTTTGTTTTTTTAAAGACACTATTTTTGAGAGCAGTTTTAGTTTCACAACAAGGTTAAGAGGAAGGTACAGAGAGTTCCCATATTCTCCTGCCCGCACACATGCTTAGCCTCCCCCATCATCCCCCACCAGAGTCGTACATTTGTGACAATTGATGAACCTACATTGACTCATCATAATCGCCCAAAGTCCATAGTTCACATTATGGTTCAATCTTTTTTTTTTAAACATCTTTATTGGAGTATAATTGCTTTACAATGGAGTGTTAATTTCTGCTTTATAACAAAGTGAATCAGCTCTTAGTGTTGTACGTTCTATGGGTTTGGACAAATGTATAATGACATGTTTCCACCATTAGAGTATAACGCAGAGGAGTTTCACTGCCCTAAAATCCTCTGTGCTCTGTCTATTTAACCTGTCCTACCCCTCCTCCATCCCTGACAATCACTGATTCTTTCACTGTCTCCACAGTTTTGCCTTTTTCAGATGTCATACAGATGGAATCATGCAGTAGGGAGTCTTTTCAGATTGACTTATTTCCCTTAGTAATATGCATTTAAGGTTCCTCCATGTCTTTTCATGGCTTGATAGCTCATTTCTGTTGTTTAAATTTTTATTGGAGTATAGTTGCTTTCCAATATTGTGTTAGTTTCTACTGTACAGCAAAGTGAATCAGCTGTTTATGTCAGAGAATGTTTTGCCTATGATCTCTTCTATAGGTCCTGACTTTTTCATTAAGCGTTTCTTTATGTGTTTCACAAATTTTTATTGAATTGCTGTTATTTTCTAGGTGTTGCTTAGGTGCCGGGTGGATAAAAGCTTTTGCCTTCAAGGAATGTACCTTCTTAAATGAGGGACAGAAAAGAAACAAGGGAAAGATCAAACAGGTGGCATGTCTGGTGGCAGTCGAGGACAGGAAGAGTAAGTAAAGCAATGGAAGGAGGGAGAGAATGATGGATGTGCTCCAGGATGGGGTGGATCAGGGAAGACTTCTCAGAGGAGGTGACAGTGAATAAAGGTCTCACTCAACTCTCAAGAGGATGCAGTAGTAAATGAAAAGAGGGAAGATCTAGATTGAATAAGACTTGGGATTACTGATGTCTGTTACTAAAAGCCAATTTATTTCTTCAGACTTAGGAGTGGGTTAGATATATTATGGTTATTAAATCTTTATTAGCACTGGCATTTTAGAATATTGGACATATTTATTATCTCAAAATGCAGGCGTGTATATTTGTATGCACGTTCATTGGAATAAAAGGGGAAGAGTAATGTGTAAGTGTGAATGCTTCCATGTAAGAAAGATTCATCTGGCCCTCCTGAAAGATTCCAGATCTTTCAAGAATCTTACACTCTCGCTGTATATTAAACACTAAAATAAAGGACCGACTTTAGTGCCGTGACATACTAGGTATAGTCATACTCCTCCAAAGACTTTCCTATCACTTATAAGATTTTCACTTTGTATTCCCCAAATTCGTGTCTAGGTTCATGTCCTTGATAAGGTTTTCACAGTCAGTCAACAAACAGTTGAATCAAATTTATTATGAGGTGATTTTGACTCTGCTATTTCCTGCTCATCTCTCTTTTACCTAATCAACACTTATCATGCTCATATTATGTTCCAGCTATTGACGAATTGAGGCCAGAGATGGAAGACAAAATCCCTATCCTGACAGAGGATCATTTCCTCTAGCAGGGGAAACGATCAACATGGCAGGACAGATGCTGTGGTGGATGGAGACAGTGCGAGGCATGGAGAACAGGGGCCTGGGAAGGTGGCCTGTGAGGCCCCTAAGGTCCTCATTTTAAAAGGAGACAGGATATAAAGGACGTGTTCCGTAATTTAGTTAGCAATTTCCTTATTTGCTGTATATGATGTTTGCTTCTAATTTTTCATTGATATAAAATAGAAACAATTTCACTTCTAGGTGTATAACCCAAAGAATTGAAAGCAGGGACTCAAACAGATATTTGTACACTAGCACTATTCACAGTAGCCAAAAGGTAGAAACAATAAAAATGCCCAATAATGAACAAATGGATTAACAAGTTGCTCTCTCTCTATATATATATATATAAATTATTCAGCCTTAAAAAAGGAATGAAATTCTGATGCATGCTACAATATGAATGAACCTTGAAATATTATGCTAAGTAAAATAAGCCAGACACTGAAAGACAAATATTACATCGTTCCACTTATGTGAAGTACCTAGATTAGTCAAATTTAGAGACAGAAAATAGAATAGTGGTTACCAAGAGTTGAGGAGAGGGGGGAATGGGGAGTTATTGTTTAATGGGTACAGAGTTTATGTTGAGAATGATGAAAAAGTCCTGGTGATGGTTGCTCGACAATGCGAACGTACTTAATGCCACTGACTGTGTGCCTAAAATTGGTTAAAATGGTAAATTTTTATGCATGTATATTTGATCACAGCTTTTTTTAAAAAAAAAGATAAGCTGAGATGACATTCCAATGTATATAGGAAATGCATATATCCTAATATGTAATATAGATTTCCCAGAATTTGGATCATTTCCTTATTCTAGAACCCAGAAGAAATCTTACTGGATCAGAGTTTATGGCATTTAATAAATATCATCAAATTATTTTGTGAGAACACCTGCGCAAGTTTACAGTTCTCCCAGGTACATATACAAGCACTGATCTCATTATTCATATGCCAATCCCTATCCCTGACTAAAGGAAAGAAAATTGTTCTGAAAATTCACAGTACCAGTGAAGAACTAAGCCTTGGGCTTAGGATCCACATTAAATTATAAGTAAAAATATGGTGCCTTGTTTTAATATGCACTTCTTTATTAGTGAGGTTTATACTCTCTTGGTATCTTTTTTTTTAATTTATTTTTTTAACATCTTTATTGGAATATAATTGTTTTATAATGGTGTGTTAGTTTCTGCTTTATAACAAAGTGAATCAGCTATACATATACATATGTTCCCATATCTCTTCCCTCTTGCGTCTCCCTCCCTCCCACCCTCCCTATCCCACCCCTCTAAGTGGTCACAAAGCACCGAGCTGATCTCCCTGTGCTATGCGGCTGCTTCCCACTAGCTATCTATTTTACGTTTGGTAGTGTATATATGTCCATGCCACTCTCTTTTTGTTTACTGGATATATTTCCTATTGTGTGGGTTCCCTGGTTTCTTAGAGTATTTAAAAATTCATTTCTCACTTTAAGACAGCATAACAAAACACATATACAACAACAGGGTGTTTTAAGAGTGAAGAATATTGGAGCAGAGGGAAACTAGTGGTAGGAAAATAAAATGAAGACAAGGTAAGTTATTGAATATGAAGTTTGCCAAGGGATCTGGCTGGAGGAAGGCAACCCATTTGCCAATGAGTTTTCTGGAAGCCAATGGAAAAGAAGAGAAACAAGATCCGTAGTTTCATGAGCACAGCCAACATCTTCTTGGTTGACACCACATTCATTCCCGGTATAGACTCTGAAACACATTCTTCCCATGGGTTCATATGCTAGACTGCATCAAAAATCACAGGAGCAATATTTGCCATCCCTTGTGATTCTGCAAAACATTTTCACTCCCACGCAAGAGGTGGAGTCTATTTTCCCCTCCCCTTCAACCTGGGCTGGCCTTGGGATGGCCGCCCTTGATTAACAGAACATGGCAGAGGTAAGGATACGTGACTCCTGAAGCAAGGCCATCTGGGAAGGGCAACGCAGCTTCCCCCCGGGCTCTCTCTCCTGGGACAGATGCCTGGGAAGCCTAGAGTCCACCTGTGAAGTCTGGCCACCTGGAAGCTACCATACTGTAGAGACCCTGTGTTGGAGATAAAGAGGCATATCCAATCAGATGGAGCTGAGCCGGGTGGAGAGCAGCCGTCCCTGCTGAGCACTGCCGGGGTTGCAGATTCATGAGCAAAAGTAAGTTTTGTTGGTTGCTTTAAGCCCCTGTGTTTTAGGCTGATTTGTTATGCAGCAGTAAGTAACTGCGACAGTTTATTTAAAGAGAATAGAGAAACTTCAGCAGCGCTCTTCCTCGGGCGCTGCCTAAGGAGGTGGCAGCCATGTCCTACTCGGCATCGTGGCCGCCCTCAGACCCCTCTTGGGGCCCAAGATGATCCAAAAAAAAAAAGGACCAAGAAGTTCATCCGGCACCAGTCAGACCAATATGCCGAAAGTAAGCGGAACTGGTGGAAACCCAGAGCCATTGACAGCAGGGCGCACAGGAGATTCAAGGGCCAGATCTTGATGCCCAACATCGGTTACCGGAGTAACAAGAAAACAAAACACAGGCTGCCCAGCGGCTTCCGCAGGTTCCTGGTCCACAAGGTCAAGGAGCCTGAAGTGCTGCCGATGTGCGACACATCTTACTGTGCTGAGATTGCTTGCGATGTCTCCTCCGAGAACTGCAGGGCCATGGTGGAAAGAGCAGCCCAGCAGGCCGTCGGAGTCACTGGTCCCAACGCCAGTCTGCGCGGCAAGAAAATGAATAGGCAGCCCGTGCGCACATGTTGTTTGTGTTAATAAAACCATAAACCTCAGCCGGAAAAACAAAACCAGAAAACCTTCAGCAACCATCTTTTACAGCATCGGTGTGCTAGACACACGTGGGTCGAGAGCTGTTTTGTCAGCGCTGCAGCCGGAAGCCACAGCGCCTATCAGCGGGCTTTGGAAACAAAGCAGTTTGAACGCCTTTGAACCTTCCTGCACGTTATCGGAAACACATGTGTCGCTTTTCTTGGCAGTATACTTACAATGTGCTCATAAATAATCTTGAGTACAGACAGATACTGAGAGTTTCTTCTTAAAGACCATTTAACTTTCATAGAGAACATCTTATGTAAAACAGTTTCCTGGTAGAGGCTTATATTTGTTTAATGGCAAACTATAGGCTATTCTAGACTCTTTTTTTGATGAAGGATTCAGGTAAACCAGAAATAGATTCCAGATACCTACTAAGTGCTCAAACCAGATTCCAGATACCTGCTAAGTGCTCAAACCATAATTCAAATCTATTATTCAAAAGGTAGAGGAGTGTTTGGGAGGTTTTTTTTTTTACATCTTTATTGGAGTATAATTGCTTTACAATGCTGTGTTAGTTTCTGCTTATAACAAAGTGAATCAGTTATACATATACATATGTTCCCATATCTCTTCCCTCCTGCGTCTCCCTCCCTCCCACCCTCCCTATCCCACCCCTCTAGGTGGTCACAGAGCACCGAGCTGATCTCCCTGTGTGTTTGGGAGGTTTGATTCTCTCTCATCCCTCTGATTAATGCCATGGTTAAGCTCCCATGATTGGCAAGCTTTCCATGGATGGGACCCAAAGGAGGGCGAGAAAATCTGGGTCTACCCAGGAAAATTGTGACTGACTGAAGCTTTACATGGGACCTTTGCCTCCATGGTGCTATTTATTGCTCTACCAGAACTTCCACTGGATGTCAAATTCCTTTAGGAAAAGGAGGCAGGTCTTACTACAGCCGTGGAAGCTGGCAGAGAGCCAGAATGTACCTAGCAGGCTGTTATCATCGTTAAGAATGTGAGCATGGACTCGGGGTCCAGAGAGTCTGTGTCTAAATCCCGCTGATGCCACTCACTGGCGGAATAACTTCAGGCAAACTATTTAACCTCTCTGTGCCTCAGTTTCCTCCTCTATAAAAATAGGAATGCTCGCAAGGATTAAACGATTTAAAAGTCCCTAGAACAATGTGTGGCATAGAAGTGATAAATGTCAGCTGTTGCTGCTACTACTGCTACTTCTACTGTTACTACTACATATTAGTAACGGGCACCAGTGAAGTTTGTTGAGTGAATAAATGAGTGAATGAATGCCACTCTACTGTGTCCTAGATTTTCCCCTTTATGTTTCTGTAATTAAAAAAAAATTATTTATTTTTTCAGCTGTGCCGGGTCTTAGTTGCAGCACACGGGATCTTTGTTGCTGCGTGTGGAATCTTTAGTTGCGGCGTGTGGGATCTAGTTGCCTGACCGAGGATCAAACCCGGTCCCCCTGCATTGGGAGTGCAGAGTCTTAACCACTGGACCACCAAGGAAGTCCCCTATGTATCTATAATTTTTCTACTTTCTAGCTCCATTTACCATAGTCTTTGAAGACCTCATCCTACCCGGGGCTACTGGACTCTTACACAGCCACAAGCTGAAGATTTGTCCATATAAATAGTTGGTTTGCTCACTGTTTGGCCTTCCAGAGCTCCAGGGCTCAGGTCCTCTTGTCCCTTCTGAACTTGATCCTTTCAATGAAACTTTCTTATTGTTCATTGTTCATGCACGGTAGGAATATATTTAAGAGTGCACGGAACACTCCCTTTTCTGCCAGCTGTTCAGACTTCCTTCTTAACTCACGTGTCGTTCCTTGTTCTCATTCTTCCCGGATCCCTGCTCATTTGCCTCCATCAGTGGGTCACTGATATCCATTTCTCCATGTACATGCTTTGATCTGCTCTGTTCAACTTTCAGCTTGTACGCCTTGGGTCTTTTCTGCTCACCCCGACCTGCAGGCTGCAGATGCTGTGCCTGATTCCTCACCCTCGGGTGACCAGGTCAGCCAGTATGCCCTGACAGTTACACCACAAAGAGCTCTTAATCACACACCTCCAGGCCACCCTCCCAACTTCCAATCCCATCAGGTCTGCAGACCCACCCCATCCCATCTGGCGAGCATTTATCTGAACCCTGCCCATCGTTTAGAGATACACACTGGAAAACACATTGCGTTTCTATCTCCTATTAATAGTGCATTGTGTTTATTTAGCTGTTGGTCTGTTTCCTCGACTTATATTAAAAGCATTCTGATGGAAAGGATTGTATGTCGTGTTGCATGTGGCGGAGGTTGTGTCTGTTGTAGATTTGTGTTCTAGGGTCTTGACATGAATCTCCCTCTTGTGGATTCAGGATCTGTTGGTGGAGATGAGTAGAGTGAAAAGTTAAGTTGTGGTTGAGTTTTTGTCATGTTTTGTCCCTCTTTGTATCAGTCTGCTTAACACTTACTTGGTTTGCTCGTAGGTTTCCATTGTAAACAGAGCGTTGGCGTGGGGGTCAGAAGACCTTGATTCATGCTTTAATTCCTTGGACAATTCGTTTCAGTGGAGTCTCAGTTGTCTAATTTGTGAGAGTAGGGCCATAATATCTCTCAGAATTGTTTGAGGGTTTAATGCAATCATTCTCATTAGGCTCACTGCTAGTCCAAAGGAGGGCTTTGTGAAAATGAGAAAAAGGTGTTCCCACATCCTGGCAGACACAGTTTTGTCCCAGGATGTGCCCTTTGTGAGTGGAATGTGATCTATGTTCCCCACACATCCTCTTAGCTGGGGGGATGCCCTGGTATAGAGCCGTGTGCAGAGACTCCACGACTTTTAAAAGTGTAGTTTGTAATGATAAAATGTCACACATGTATTGGGAATTATTATTTATTATAAGTTCTGTTTCTCAGACCCTATCCTATCTATCTGCCTATCATCTATCTATCTATCTACCTACCTACCTATCCATCCATCCATCCGTCCATCGTTCTTTCTGTATATCTATGTATCTCTATCTACATATGGATGTGTGGATGTATGGATGTATGGATGTATCTATCTCTCTATCTCCATCCATTTAATCATTCCACCTCTTTTCACAAAGGATTTGAGGTGGCGTTGATTAAATTACAGAATCACAGCTAATATTTGCATACTGCTTTTTCATTGATCTAAATTACTTTATGTCATCTTTATAAGGGTCTTATGGGGGGAGTATCCTGTCTCTCACTTTACAGATGGGCTGGCTGGGTCTCAGACACACATAAGAAATGTCGGACTCAGGACGGAAGCCCAGATTTCTGGTTTATACCCATGTTATTTTACCAGTATCATGCCATCCAATCTGCTTGTCACTATGATAAAGGACGATATGACAGAACTATTTTTTATTTTCTGTACTAGATCTCAAAAATTGGAACTGCTCTTCAGTAACTGAAACTGAAGAAAGATCAACATCTATTACTATAAACACAACAGAGACCTACAGAACTGGTTTTCTCTTGGTTTCTGTACTGTCTCTAGATGTTAGGGAATTTAATTTAATTTCTACGTGAGAGAAGCAGCACATTCAACCAAAGGTATGTGGAGGACATAGAAATGAGATAGGCTTAAAAAGGACTCAGATAGCCAGAGGAAAGGCAGAAAAAGACAACGATACCTACAGCTTAAGTAATTACTCACATCATTTATTGTGGCTACTGTATGTTGCTGTATAAATATATCACATACGATCTTATACAAAGGGGATTTCTATAAGAAGTATTATGATTAAACACAAGTGGATTTCAGATAAATCTCATACATCCGTTTCATATCTCCCTTTGTTACAGGATTTCAAAATCCTTGTGAAACACTAAGGAAATGAAACAATATCTAGCCTCTTATCAAACGAGCAAGCGTATTGCATTGATGGTTATAAGACCCAGGAGCACAGAGGTATTTTAAAATTGCGTGTATGCCTCTCAGAACCACAACCCTGGGCTTCAGAAATCACCCACTGTTAGATATTTTCTTAGAAAAGATGCGTTTCCATGATTCCTTTGATTGTAATTACTCATATAGTTTCAACCTCATTATTATTGTTCAGAGTAAGAATTGTATTTTTTATTTCAGTGATATCAGATTTGGGGAAAGGTCACAAAGTAAAACTGATCTATTTCCATAATTCTAGGCCTTGGGTATTTTTCCCCCCCCAGAGGATGAAGGTAATGGTTACCACCTCATCCCGGGAAAAATACCAAGTCAAGTGGCTTTCAGAACAAAGAGACCCTGGGCTTCACGTGACTGCTGTTGAAGTACAGGGAGAAAGAGATTGGCCCCTTCTTGTAGCAGGACAAACACCCACACTCTAGTCTAAATTTGTCACTGGTGTCTCAGGAGACATGATGTGATTTGTGGCAACACTGAGTCCAGATTACAGAGAGCAAGAGAGCCCATATGGTGCTTGGCATTTCAGCAAGAAACGTGAGTTAGACAGGAACTTATTGATTTTTTTTTTCCTTTTTACAGCAAGTTTAGAAAGTATATTGAAATAAATAACAATGTAAATACCACATAGTAAAACTTCAGGGGTACCAAAAGTTGCTTGCAGAAAGCAGCTAAAACAATCTGTTGAGGCACACTGAAAGCCTTAAGTTCTCATATTAGAAAAAGAAACACTGAAAAATTATTAACCTACACTTTTTTTCTAATTTTTTTCCCCCGATCTCCCAATTCATCACACCGCAACCCCCATCTCCCGCCCCTTTCCCTCCTTGGTGTCCATAATGTTTGTGGAATTTATTGATTTTAATCTCAAATAATTCTCATGGAATTCTTTTGAGGATATAAGGGAGCTTTAGGGTAGTTTAATCCATTTTTGTTTTCTATGAAGAAACTGGCTCCAGAGTGGGAAGATGAATTACTTGGTGGTGACACCAAAACCAAGGCCTTTAGGACACCAGCCAGGAAGTCCCTCACCCACCATTCAACCACTTTCTTCCTTCTTCAAGGTGAAGACAAATATATTTATTAAAAATCAGTATAAATAAGATTTATTCAGATTTCTTTTCTATTTTGGGCACTGTTCTTTATTATTTCATTGAATCTTTCCGTAGCCCTACGACTCTAAGTACTACGCCATTATTACTATTGTTCACCTGCCTTACAGATGAGGAAACTGAGGCTTACAGAGGTGATGAAGGACCTTGATCTGAATCACACACCTGTGAGAGCCAGGATTGGAACCCAGTCTTATCTGAGAGACCACACTCTCAACCGCCACCTGAAACTAACCCCCTTTGCTGTATTCTCTTTACTCTGGGTCTCCTTGGGAAGGAGTTTCTGTTGTGTATTAGCTGAAGTGATGGAGCTCAGGGGGAGAGACAGCACTTCATTCTCTAAGTGGTCACTCGCTGTGTCCTTTCTCTTTTTTATACTCTTCTTTGTCCTTCTCTCTATAACCATCTTTCCTCTTACGTTCTCAAAGCCAGAGACAGTGCACGTGCTGACTGAAGCATTCCAACTCGAATTCCCATTTCCAGCTCTGGGTTTCATCTGAAGTTTTCCCTCTCGTTTTATTTCTACATTTGACTGTAAAGGTCCTTAGGCTGTGTATACGTTTGGCACACACATAAGTATTAAAATCATAACATTACTCACTTAGATTGTAGGAGATTTATACGTAGTCATTCTTGACAAAGAGCAGGCCGTTTGATTGCTTTTGTGAGAGAGGTTAGAAGTGGGTTCCTCAGCTTTTCTCAAACTCACGTGCATTCTTTCTATTGAGGGCAAAGGAAATGTATTTTCCCTCTGACTCTATTAAAGTTTGGTAGCGTGGAGAATACTTGTTGCACTAAGAGCATGTCCCTATTTAGTTCAACGGTTTGCCGCCTATGGCTCTGTGTTTAAAACAATGCACTGTTTGTGGGTGAGGAAAGTAACAATGAGTATTTGTGCCTGAAAGCATTTCTACAAAGCGCTGGAGCTTGCTTTATGGTGCGAACATTGTTTGGAGGATGATAAGTACGCAGTGTGGATTCAACGTGGATCCCGGCGATCCAAACCGTGCCATTTCTTTGCATCCAGGGTGACTTAGTCAGTGACATTTGTCTGTCCGTAGCCGGGATACTGGTTCGCTTCTAAGCATCGTTCAGGCATGTCCAACAGAGCTCGTGAACCAGGGGCTGGGCGAATTGAAATTTTCAATTTATTTTCTTGGGGGCTGTGTAGCTTCCCAAGAAAGTACACAAGCGGGGTTCCCTGCTGGTGTGCAGATGTGTCTGGGCGTCTCTGCTGACCCGGAGGGGTTGCCCACTGAAGTCTATTTGCGGGGGCACTGAGGAGACTTCTGGGAAAGCACCCATCTTAGGTGAGGGAGAGCCGGGCCTGGGAGATTGACTCAGGAGCAGGTTGCGATGTCTTGAGGACTGTATCCTACATGTGGCTTGTATTCGTCTCCTTGTCACAGCTCTTCTGCCCAAATGGCTGTACTCCCAGATTTGTTTGGTCAAGGCTACCAAACAATGGGACACAAATCGTGCTGCTTAGGGCCCTCGAAGGGACTGTCCACAGAGGGAAGTGGTCCATTCTCCCTTCCTCCTCACTGTGGCCCACCACCCACTAGGCTCTCTTAGGCCCCTTGGTTGTCTCATTCCAGAGCATTTGGTTCCTTGACCATCGCACCTGTCTTCCCTGCTCTGCAGAGAGCTCTGAGAGAGACGGCCAACTTCTGTCTTGTTCAGTATGGTATCCCCAGCCCTTAGCCTCTTAGAGGAGCTCAATCAACATGTTGTTGGATGGATGACGTTTGGGTGGAGGAAGGTAGTGATTCTCAAGTCGGCACTGGGGTACCTGGCAGAGCTGGGGGTGAACTGCTGGGCCTTGTATGGGAACGGGAAGGGCTGGGGAGTAGAGCTGCCCTGAGCGGTGGACTGACCATGGATCAATCGACCTTCCAAGTCAGAGAGGAGAAGTAAACTGATACTTGTGTTTTTCCGGGTTGTTGGAGTTTTTGTTTGTTTTGGATTTTGTTCTGGTATGAAGGTCACATTTGGGTTCTGTCTCAGTTTCTGCCGTATGACTTCAAGTTTACAGCAGTCTCTTAGTTTACAAGAGCAGAGCCTTTGATCGGTTTCACTGAGTGAAGCCAGTGCCGGTGACCGGCCTTGGTGACTGATGTCACTACTGTATCTGCCACTTATTTCTCCTGCACGGCCCGAGTTTCAGGAATGTCTCTGGTCGTCCATGCCGCTCACCTTGTGGACCCAGGATCGGAAGACTTTAGCATCCTTGTGCCAACCTTTCCCAGGTTACGTCTTTCTGGTGCCACCTGCTAAGTCCTGCCCTTCTCTTGTTTATTTTCTTTTTTCTCTACTCTTTTGCAATTCATGGATCACATGTCTCAGTGCTCCTTCAACCTATAGCCAAGGTCGGTTTTAACACCTGTGGTAAGAACCAGTCACGGCGACTGATTAACCCAGTGACACATGCTAATGAGACTGGACATGGGCACAGGGAGGGAACGTATTCATGACGAGTCCATTAAATCTCATTTCCATCGGAAACTTGAAAACCTCCGAGGGATCAAAAGTTCTATGTGATTTTTCTGAGAAGAGAATTGTTCCGGCATTAAGGACAGTGGTCTGGAGATTCCTAGACAGTTGGAAACCTAATTCATTCTTGCACAGGGACATATAGTGATGACATTTTGTGGATGTCGTTAGGACAATAAGATCAGAGTTAACTTAAAAAAGCGCCCAGTGTCTTGCTAACTTCCCAGAACCTCTCTTGCTCTGTTATGATTCTGAACCTTTATGCATCCATGTCCCCTTTTCCATCTGGCAATCTCCTACTCATTTTTTAAGACTCAGTTCCTTAGTGAAGCTTCCACAAGTTCCCAGACACAGTTAGGCGCCGCTGTCCCCTACCACATGCTTCTATAGCATCCTTCAGCACACATATATATTATAGTATTTACCGAGACATAGGGCAGGAGTTGGCAAGCTTTCTGTAAAGGGCCGGATAGTAAACATTTTCAGTTTTGCCAGCCATATGGTTGCAACCATTCAACTTGGCTGCCGGGTGTACGTAGTCATAGACAATATCTAAATGAATGAGCATGGCTGTGCTCCAATAAATTTAATTACAGATTCTGAGATTTGGATTTGAGATTTGGATTTCACGGACTCTTTCGATGTCATGAGATATTCTTCTTCATTTGATTTTTTTCCCCCCAAACATTCAAAAATGTGAAAATCACGCTTAGCTCAGGGACCATACAAAAACGGGCATGGGTTTGGCCCGTGGGCTGTGTTTGTCCAGCTCTGATACAGAGCTTTTATTCAACACATGTCTGTCTCTTCCGTCTGACTGTCAGCAGTTGAGTTCAGCTAGTAGAATCCTAAGGCATAGGGTAGTTCCTGGCACCTAGGAAGGACGGACTCAACAAATGCTTGCCGAATGGAGGCCTGTGCCGGAGTAAGTAATACTTCCCCAAATTTGTTGAGCACTTACAGTGTCATGCATTGAGCTGAGCAGAGCACTTTACATGCATTTCTCTTTTAATCCTCATTTAATTTTGCTATCCAGAGACATTAAAGTCAACAGTTATCATTAGACTGTGTTAAACGGTCTTTGTAGTCACATTGAATCCTCTCAACAACCCTTTGGTGAGTACTGATAACATCCACTCTTACAGCTGAGGGAAATTAAGCTTGGAGAGATTCTTTGCTCAAAGTTAGCGAGCTAGGGAGTAGGGTGGGGTGAGGAAAGAGCCTGGGTCACCAGACTTGAGGGTCTCCAGTTCATGACCCCCATGCTGTAGAGCATCAAAGCTTGGATGCCTTCTTGATGGACTTGAGTATCAGACAGCTTCTGGGACCGTGGTAATGCGGAGACAGGCATGGAGGACGTCCTTTTCTCCTCCTAGCCATTTGGTTATGTTTAAGGACTACCGTGATTCTGTTCCTAACTAGCTGTGTAATGTTTGGAATGTGGCTTAACTTTTCTGGGTCCGTGCCTTCCACTAGTATAGCAAAGAGTTCGAATTGTATGCTGTCAAATGTGTCCTCTTACGATAAGTTTCTGTAATTTTGTTCTCTGCTGTCTTCTGCTTACATATTGCTATTGTCTGTCTCAATTCTCCCGATCTTGACTACAGAAATCCCAGGTCCCGTGGGATTGCTTGGACTTAGAGGGGAGGAAGGGAGAAGGGAAATATTCATCTAGCCACAAATACATTTTTAAGACCACAGAATAGCAGCTTTTAGGATACTTGTTTTTTGGCTTTTTTTTTTTTTTTTTTGATGGAAAGGTAGCTTTTCCAAGAAAAACAAGTAACATTATTGTCTATAACAAAATGACAATAGTGATAGCATCTTCTATTTCCCAGGCACCTTTTAAAAGTGCCTTTTGGAAGTCATTATCTAATTCATCCTTCCAATATTCCTTTGAGACATGTAAGAAGCTTTTTTATTAGAAGATCCTTTTATGTAGCTGCAGAACGAGCCTTTCTTTGTTGTAAACTGAAAGGCACTGAGTGTCCCAGAGAGATTTCAGTAGCAGGCCACTGAGTGAGTGGTCACTTCTCAGATGGATGGTCACAATTCTTAAGGGAAAAAAAAAAAAAGCCAGGCTTCTGCCAGGGCTTTTAGAAGTTAAAAAAAACATTTTTTTTCCACTTAATATAAACATGGCCTTTGGTATTTAAAAATCTGATATCCTTGTTTGGCTGGTGAATATGAGTCATTGGAATTAGTGGAGGTGGATATACCTAACTCATTCCCAATAAATATTTATTATTATTATTTTATTTTTTTATTATTTTATTTTTTAATAAATATTTTATTTATTAAATACTTTATTTATTATTTTTATTATTTATTATTTTATTTTATTATTTTATTTTTTATTCCCAATAAATATTGCTGTAGGAGTCAAGGGATGTTTGAGACAATCTTCGGAAAGGCAGGAATTGTATCTACAGGGAAGTTCCATGTCCTGTGGCCATGTCACTGGGCCCAAGTGAACTGTAGAGGCAAGATCATAGGAGGTTTCGATTAGATGTGCTTAAGTGACATCTCTCTGGGTAGCTAGAGGGATAGACCTAAACGAGTAAAATAAAACAAAAATTCAGAATTCTCCATAAATGAGCATGTCAAACAATCTTTTCTGAATTCAACTTTTACATTTACATAAAATATAACACTTCCATGGTGTCTTTGCAGTGCAGACATTGGCTTTTAGCTTTGTTTAGCAGTGATTACCACAAGTATATCCTGACAGCCAGGGAACGCCATTGATAACATGACAAAAGAGATAGAATTTGTTATGGGGGCCTGCCTCCTCCCCGTTTCTCATCCAGCTGCCCAGATCCCTCGTACTGCCCTTGACGTCTCGCAAGCCCATAAGGATGCTCTACCTACACCAACTCTTCCCTAGGGTTCTAACCCTTCAGGACGTCTCTACTTCTCTTCATCCTGTTCCCCACTGCCTCCACTTCCTTAGAGCATTCTGCCCTCTCTAAGTAGGAAATCAAGTTGATAAGTAAATTTACACTATGGTATAAATCAATGCTAGGCTTTTGGATTTTATGAATAAGAGACATTTAAAAATTCTGAATTGCCATCTTTTCTATTCAACTTCTATCACCAGAATTTTGTAAACTAAAGGGTAGCTTATTACCTTCAAATTAGGATGGATATAATCTTACAACAGAAGATAGTTCAGCCTAATAGAAGATAGTTGGCAACTTCATACTGACATGTTAAAAAAAAGGATATTTTATTTATTTATTATTATTTTTAATTAATTAATTTATTTATTTATGGCTGTGTTGGGTCTTCGTTTCTGTGCGAGGGCTTTTTCCAGTTGTGGCAAGCGGGGGCCATTCTTCATCGCGGTGTGCGGGTCTCTCACTATTGCGGCCTCTCTTGTTGCGGAGCACAGGCTCCAGACGCGCAGGCTCAGCGGCCATGGCTCACGGGCCCAGCTGCTCCGCGGCATGTGGGATCTTCCCAGACCAGGGCTCGAACCTGTGTCTCCTGCATCAGCAGGCAGACTCTCAACCACTGCGCCGCCAGGGAAGCCCAGGAATATATTTTTAAAGGATAGAATGTAATAAAATTACAACCTTCATTTTTATTTTATAATTTACATGTAAAATTGGCAACTGAGCAGTCCACATTAAGAGATGAAGATTGTCTAACGTGATCTGGGACTTTTTTTTTTTTTTTTTAATAGTCCTTGTCAAATACCAAATTTTGCCTGGAGGAGCTTGACAAAATGGTAAGCTATGTTTTTTAACTTGTTCAGATCAATTTGAAACGTTCTAGGTAAACTAGAGGAGCTCAGGAAGTGTTGCCCTCAAGTTGCCCATTCCTTTTCTGTAACTTCTCTTTGCAAGACTGTTGAGAGATCTGAGAAATTAAGCTGTAAGCAGGGTGTCTGGTTAGCAAATGTTCCAAAAGCAGACGACAGAGCAAGCATCACGCGGCATCTGCTGACACACAGGTCTGTGCAACCTGGGCGCCCCATTCGCCCAACCTGGAGTCATCAGAAAGGTACTTAAGAGAGAGGCTTCAGATTGGTAAAAAATTTCTGCAAGCACGGGCCACACGCCTACCAGCCTTTGGGAACTGTTTGGGTAAAAGGCATCACTAACCTTCCAAGGGTAATTTGCATTTGAAGAGCTTATTAACCAAAGAAGTGTCCAGTGCCTTCGTTTTAGTGTGCTCAGAGATCCTTTTGGGAATCTGATGAGAGCCCTAGCCACTGTCCCCAGGAAAATATCACAAGCTCACACAAGAATTGCACATCTTAGCAGGCAATTTCAGGAGGTTTATGGATTTACAAAACTCTAATAAATAGAATTTGGGAAGCATAAGGATGAAGTGAAGCTTTTCAGAAGTCTGGGAGAACTGTTAGGGACATTGTGGGTAAGTAGCCCTGTTTTTAATGTCTCAAGAGTCTTCTTAATTACATACCTTCTTTCCTGAAATAGACATCAATAGGATGAGTATAATTGTAACCTGAACAGAAAGATATCTTTTTTGTTCTTATTGCAAATTAAAGGATAGCTGAGTTATAACAAAATACTCCAAGTTTACACTTTGCACAGGAAAATATAGAAGAAATGATTGCCTTTTGATCTTTGAAACCCTCTTGGTGTTCAGCCACTTAAACCCAGGCATCCTACCTAGATGGTCATGAAGAATTCACGCTCCAAAGTAATGCAGTGACACTGCTGGCATTATAGTTGTCCTTATGCTAATCTCTTCTATCTTGTGACTGTGATGTTGAGAAGGGACAGACATACTTAATATTTTCATAGTACCCTTGGACTCAAATATGTGCTTATTAAGTTCTAGAGTTTTGTCTCTGATATTTCTGTTGGTGAAAGAAATACAATTAAAGAGAGATTGCATTGCTCCGTGTGCTGTATACATTATTCATGACGCAGAAACATGAGTCACTTTCCCTTGCTGTGCTAATCAGACCATCCATAAGGTAGAGTCGTTATCTATAGGCTCTTCTTTTTCATACCAATCTGTTCAATATGGTCAGACAGGGTTTCTCCTGTCAGACATACCCACCCCCCCGCACACTTTTTGCTCTGACTATTTGTATTGTAAGCATATAAAAAGACATAACATGATATTTTCACACTTCTCCCCCCGCCCAACTCTTTTACATGAGAATTCTAAATTTTTCGAATCTCTTAAATCATCTGGGCTGAAATGACAACCCATCAGCTGACAGAGCAGTAGAAATTTGGATGCGTCTTCTAATTTCTGCCTTTCCCACTCCCTCACTCCCATCCCCATCTTCCTATCCCTCTCCACCATGCTTCCTGATCTCCTGGAATCTCTGGTAGAAATAAGAGAAAGTTTAGACCCAGCATGCAAATAATGGTTACCTTTCTCATAAATAGAGATTGAATTCTAATTTGGCTTTACAAAATATTTTTGGCCAGTATAAGCATAAAAGATTTGCTTCAAAGCTAGACTCTTAATGGAGCTCTGCCTCTTCTGAATGAAGACATTGGAATTGGACCCACTTTATCCTCCTCCAGAGATGGTAACCTATCTGACTTAAACACTGTGATGCTGTTTAGGCTGAACTGTAACTAGTTGAATGCAGTGCATTGAGAACTTGAACTAGGACTTGGAAGTCATTGGCCGAACTACTGACTTGAAAGCTGGGGTACCTATACTTCAGTTACTGTCAGGAACTCGATGCAGTGTAACCTTTACTTAAAGAGGGTTTAGCTCTTCATCTACATGGAGAGTATGCGGAGTGACAGCATCCTTCTGTCTGAGATTGGCTAGATATTCGCCAGTCTGTTTCCTTTCTCTGGGCACATATAGAGAGACTACATTTCCCAGCCTTGCTTACAGTTGGGCTGGGGCCATCTCAGTGGTGTCAGTGGGATATGAGGGGAAGTGACGGATGCCGTTTTCAGTCCTGGTCACGAAAATCCCTTTATAATCAGCTGCATGATGATAGGGTCCTACTGTGTGGATGAGAGTCATTGAGGGGTGCTGCCCTCCACTCACCATGACAATGGTGAGAAATAAACCTTTATCATGTGAAGTCCTTGAGAAGTTGGGTTTGTTAGTTACAGTGGCTAGTATTACTTATTAAAATTCAACAGTCACGTTGCCTTCGAGAAGGTGATTTTGAAAATGTGTTTCTGAGCATAGGCTTTGTATAATTTCTATTATTAATAACCTTAAAGTTAATGGAATTGATCACACAACGAAGGATATTTGAAGAAAATGTCACATTTCTGCTTTTATAAATAAATCTTCACTGAATGCTTACGCTATAAGGCATTTATGGGACACAGCTTCTGACACAGCTCTCAATGATCCCAGCTCCTGGTACTCATGCTCTTGTGTAATATCCAGCCCCTTGAATGTGAGCTGGACCTAGTGAGTCACTTCTAACAAGTAGAATGTGGCACAAGTGATGGGATGTTGCTACCACGACAAAAGACTGTAACTTCCTTCTTGCTGACGCTCTCTCGGTTGCTGGCAGTCTCGCGCCTTCTCGCTTGCTCTGATGAAACCAGATACCATGTGGTAAGTTGCCCTACGGAGAGACCCACGTAGCAAGGAACCGAGGAAGGCCTCCAGTCAACAGCTGATGTGAAACCTAATCCTGCCAACAACCGCCGGAGTGAGCTTGGAAAGCAGGTCCGCTTCCAGCTGAGCCCTCAGATGAGACTTTGGCCTCCACCATCCTACAGCTTGACTATAGCCTATGAGAGATCCAGAGCCGGGAGACCTGGCTGAGCCTTGCCCAGGTTTCTGACTCAGAGAAACTGTAAAATAATAAATGATGCTCGTAGCCACTAAGTTTGGGGGTAATTTTGTTTTTGCAGTGATAGATAACTAATATAGCACTCTATTAGATGGTCGGGGCTATGATTTCTTTTCTTTACTTTTCTTTTCTTTTCTTTTTTAATATTTATTTATTTGGCTGCGCTGGGTCTTACTTACGGCACACGGGATCCTCATTGCCGCGTACGGGATCTTCGTTGTGGCATGTGGGATCTTTAGTTGTGGCATGTGGGATCTTTAGTTGCGGCATGCAGGATCTAGTTCCCTGTCCAGGGATGGAACCCGGGCCCCCTGCATTGGGAGCAGGGAGTCTTAGCGGCTGGACCTCCAGGGAAGTCCCATATGATTTCTGTTTTTAAGGAGCACGGGGTTCTGTAGTGATTGCCAGAGTGGAAGAACAAAGTCTTTAGGGATGAGGAAGAGAGTTCTGTTCATTCTGCCAGGGGTTGGGTTAGAGGAAATTGTGTTGAGTAACTGGTGCTGGGTTTGATTAGGATTTGACTATACAAGGAGTGGGAAGAAGACACTTCAGGCATGGAGAGCAGCACAGAGTGGTGTGAAAGAGCCTTGCGTGTTTGGGAAGCATCAGGTGGTCTAGTGAGGCAGGTGAATGAGGAGGTGATTGAGGAGCGATCTGTAAGGATGTGTGAGGGACACGAGGCTGCAGAGATTGCTTTAGATAATAGGATTTGTTCCTCACCCAGTGGTAAAGTCACGGACCATGGGTTGAAAATTTGTTGAAACTGGTATCAACCATGGTGTGAAGCGCACAGAGCCCAAATTCTGGGCAAGAGATATTTTATCATCCACATAGTCCATGCCTAGATAATACCAAACTCAGTCATTAAAATCTCATCACAGGGCTTCCCTGGTGACGCAGTGGTTGAGAGTCCGCCTGCCGATGCAGGGGACACGGGTTTGTGCCCCGGTCCGGGAAGATCCCACATGCCGCGGAGCGGCTGGGCCCGTGAGCCATGGCCGCTGAGCCTGCGCGTCTGGAGCCTGTGCTCCGCAACGGGAGAGGCCACAGCGGTGAGAGGCCCGCGTGCCGCAAAAAAAAAAAAAAATCTCATCACAGTATTTGGTTTGATATTAGAAATGGTTTTGTCTGATTTTTCACTGAGTTATTTCTGTGTGGAATAAATATAGTTAAAATGATTTTCAAGGTGATGGGTGCGTTAGCTAACTGTGGTGGTCATTTTGCAACATATACATATATCAACTCATTACATTCGACAACTTAAACGTACACAATGTTATATGTCAATTTTATTTCAATAAAGCTGGAAGAAAAAAATCTTTGTAAACAGAAAAAACAAACAAAAACCTGTTTCAAGTCACCTTATCCCTTTTTTATTGGCTTCAGGGGTCTTTGGGCAGAAAGCTGTATTCCTCCCCTAGGAATAAGGATTGGGACCTTTTTTTCACTGAGCCTGCAAGTTCACTGGACCTCCTATTACTATATTCCTTTTTTAAAAAATAAAATGTTTTCTTTTTAAATTAGTTAATTAATTTTTGGCTGCGTTGGGTCTTCGTTGCTGCACGTGGGCTTTCTCTAGTTGCTGCAAGCGGGGGCTACTCTTCGCTGTGATGCACGGGCTTCTCTTTGTGGTGGCTTCTCTTGTTGTGGAGCACGGGCTCTAGGCACGTGGGCTTCAGTATTTGCAGCATGCAGGCTCAATAGTTGTGGCACACGGGCTTAGTTGCTCCACGGCATGTGAGATCTTCCCGAACCGATGTCCCCTACATTGGCAGGTGGATTCTTAACCACTGTGCCACCAGGGAAGCCCCTACTATATTCCTGAATATGGAGGTAGTGGCAGGGATTGAGTTACATATATATATATATATATATATATATAATTTTTTTTGGAGTACTTTAAAAACAATTTATTATTAGTTTTTGTTTTTGTTTTCGGTTTTTGCGGTACGCGGGCCTCTCACTGTTGTGGCCTCTTCCGTTGCGGAGCACAGGCTCCGGACGCGCAGGCTCAGCGGCCGTGGCTCACGGGCCCAGCCGCTCCGCGGCATGTGGGATCTTCCCAGACCGGGGCACGAACCCGTGTCCCCTGCATCGGCAGGCGGACTCTCAAGCACTGCGCCACCAGGGAAGCCCTATTATTAGTTTTTTTTTTAGGCTGCACCGCGCAGCATCGGGATCTTAGTTCCCCCGACCAGGGATCGAACCCGTGCCCCCTGCATTGGGAGTGCAGAGTCTTAACCACTAGACCGCCTGGGAAATCCCTACATATTTATATTTAAACTCACCTCCGCAAAGAATCCAAGTATCAGGAAACTATTGAAGCACTAAATTTCTAAAGGCTATGGTAAATGACAGAATAAGATATTTCACAAGTTGGTAACTATATAGCATCAACGAGCCCCGTATCTTTCAGATACAGGCATTATTAGAGCGGGGAAGGCAGTTCAGCCTGAAACAAACACTGTTGTTGGTTGTCTTTAAAAAGGCATTCTCTGATTTGCATTAAATGGAAAAGTTAGGATTCTGTGCTTGTGCCCATTTTGTTGGAAAAAAAATGTACTGTAGAATCATTAAATATACCACGTTTCAAATTTCACTAATCTTTCTTTCCACTCTTTTCCAGTTAAATGATCAAATAGTTTAGCATTATCTGTTCTGCTCATGGTTTTTCTGAAGTGGTACATTTTCCCCTCCCTTGGATTTATTTACTTCATTCTTGACTCTTTCCTCTGCTGGTAGCCAGTACTAATGGCCTTCTTGGAAAACAGATATTTGCTTTATTAGCTGCCCAGCTGGTACTCATATTGGGATGATGTCCGTTTCCATGAGCATCAACAGGGCTTTCGAGGGGAAATTCCCATTTGCTGCTGTGTGAAGCGGGGCTCCAGGGCTCCCCAGAGCTGGCCTGGTTTGGTTCAGTCACTGGACCTCAGGGATGTTGATTCTGATGATGAGTCTGGCTCGTGAGAATCACTTTTTGCACTTCTTTCTCAGTTGGGGACGTTTATTCAAGAATCACTGCAATGGCAGGCTCAGTGAATGGGGTCACCTTGGTCTGCATGAAACAGCGGCACACAGCTATCAATCCTGGATCCGCGCGTGTGTGCTGCTTGAGAAGGGACAGACTCATTCCCTTGCTTGAGATTTATCCGATGCCTGGTATCAATTACGCTTAATCTCACTCCCCCACCTGGAGTCCCTGCTGATCTCTAAGTCCTCTTTTGCACACTTCAAGTATGGTGGTTGCAGTTCCAGAAAGGAGAAAGGCTGAGTGGAGGTCAGGTCTGTGAAAATATGAGAGGCAAGCTTGGGTAGGTCTGAAGAATCACTGTAAAATGTTACCAGCCCCTCTGTGTCCTACACTTCTGCAAAAATCACATTTCTTGAAAACTGATTCTAAATCCAAATTAAAAAAAGAAACAAAATCATTTCTTTTATTCTGATTAACATTCTACATGTGTTTGTACCAGTCTTACACATTGATACAAAGAATTACAGGCTTATGTTTTTTTCTTGGGGGGGCAGTTATGTTTTCTCCAGTGGTGTCACTTGTAACAACTCACAACTGTCAGGGCATAAGACTATTAAAAGAGGAGAAAATCCCACGCCAACCTTTTTTTTTTTCCTCCTTTCTTTGGGCTTCTCCCTATTTGCAGCTCTGTACTCCATAGGCTACCTGATAGCTTTTACTCAAGAAAGTCGAGTTGTTTTGAAGGTTTGGTTGCTGTTTTCATTTCAGTATCCAGAGCCAGATGCTTTATGTTCCAGTTCGGTATTTCCCACGTTCACTTTGTTGGTGAACTGTTCTCTGTGGGCCACAGTAAGGTGCTGCCTGGGTGTCTTTCAGTGCTGACAGACACCACTTTAGTGTTAAGAAGGGCTCAGAGGCTGTATTAGTCAGGACGTGCTCTGAGAACACTCGACCACAGACATTTTAGCGTCTTAGAAATGGAGGTCTATTTCCTGCTCATGCTAAGTGCCCGTTGTAGGGTGGCCGTGGGGCTTTGCTTGCTGTTCTCATCACTCTTCCTTGGGGCTACATATTCATTTGGTACATTTTTGCCTTCGGCGTTCTCACAGGTGAACACTTTACTAGATACTGTATCACTGTGTGATAGGGATTGTCATCCTTGCAGCCTCTGATGGTGGGTTCCCCTCTGTCTACTCCCTGACCTTACCTTTTTAGTTTTCTTCTAAAGGTAGAGCGGAATTTCACTTATCGGTACCAATTTCTGAATTGGTCAGGATTGGCTAGGTTACGCTGTAGTGAAGGACAACCTCAAAGCTGCAGTGGCTTAAATGCCAAACGATGATTTCTTACTCCTGGTATACATCTTGAGGGACACTGCCCTGTCCTCCTTACCTAGAGATCCAGGCTGAAAGAAACTCCCCGTCTGTTTCTATCGCCGCCCAGGTTAGTGTCATAGTCACCTAGCGCTGTGTAACAAACAACTTTCAAATTCAGTGGCTTTAAACAACCATTATCTAGTTGCTTACTATTTTGTAGCTTGGGGTAGGCTTAGCTGGGCAGTTCTGCTGTTCTCGCCTGGGGTTGCTTTGCAGTCATAGTCAGCTGGTGGGTTGGCTGGGGACGGCTGGCCTCCCTCATGTGTCTGGGGTTCAACTGAGATTACTGGAGCAACTGGGACGGCTGGGTCTCTCTAACCACCTGGTCTCTCATCTTCAAGGAGTCTAGCCTGGGTTTCATTGTTCTACTAAAGAGTGAGAGGTGAAGTTTCATAGACCTCTCGGGGACAGTGCTCACACTGTCACTTTCACCAGGTTCTATTGGTCAAAGCAAGTCATAGGGCCTGCTCAGATTCAAGAGAAGCGGAAACCTTCTCTTGGAAGAAACCACAGAGAATTTATGGCCATTTTAACTCACCACAGCAGGAGAATGGGATGGCGGCGAAACGTGCACAGGCATGCCTCAGAGACAGTCGCGGGTTGGTTCCAGACCACACAGCAAGGCGAATATATAATAAAGTAAGTCACGTAATTTTTTTTTCCAGTGCGTATGAAACTTACGTGTACACCATACTGTAGTCTAGTAAGTGTGCAATAGCATTCTATCTAAAAAAGCAATATACATCCCTTAATTTAAAAATAATTTATTGCTAAAAAATGCTAACCATCATCTGAGCCTTCAGCGAATTGTAGTAGTGGCGTTAAAAATCACTGATCACAGGGGCTTCCCTGGTGGCGCAGTGGTTGAGAGTCTGCCTGCCGATGCAGGGGACACGGGTTCGTGCCCCGGTCCGGGAAGATCCCACATGCCGCGGAGCGGCTGGGCCCGTGAGCCATGGCCGCTGAGCCTGCACGTCCGGAGCCTGCGCTCCGCAACGGGAGAGGCCACAACAGCGAGAGGCCCGCGTACCGCAAAAAAAAAAAAGCATGAAATAATGCCACGTGCACCAACATGGATGGACCTGGAGATGGTCGTACAATTGAAGTAAGTCAGACAAAGACAAGTATCATATGGCATCGCTTATACGTGGAGTCTAAAAAAATGATACAAATGGACTTATTTACAAAACAGCAACAGACTCACAGACATAGAAAACAAACTTATGGTTACCAAAGGAGATAGTGGAGGGTAAGCGTGTGTGGGGAGATAAATTAGGAGTTTGGGATTAGCATATGCACACTACTATAAAATATATATAAAATAGATAACCAACAAGGACCTACTGTTGTATAGCACAGGGAACTCTACTCAATACCTTGTAATAACCTATAATGGAAAAGAATCTGGAAAAGAATAAATATATGCATATAACTGAATCACTTTGCTGTACCCTTGAAACTAACACAACAGTGTAAATTAACCATGGTTCAACAACAAAAAAATCCTAAGGTTAAAAAAAAACAACAGTAAGGGCTTTGGAGCCAGTGGATGTGGTTCAGGACCCGGCCCTGCTGTTTATTGGCAGCGTGTCTCAGAGACAGTGAGTACCGTGGCACAGACCAGCCACCTTCCTGAGCCTCCCTTGCAGTTGAGGTGTGACCACGTGACTGAATGAGAGCTACTGGAATGAGGGCAGCGGGAGTAGAAGGTGCCACTTTCAGCCTTGGGCCAGAAAGACACTCCTCCATCATATGTGACCCTCGCTCCCTTTCCCCCTCTGCCGTCTGAATGGAGAAGATTTGGGGGGCGGGGGGCTTGGAGGAGGGCGGAGAAGTTGGAAGTTGCCTGGGTTCTTGAATGACTTCACGCAACGCAGCCTGCTTCCCTCCCACCCCAACGCCATTGCTGCATCGGACCACAGGTGCACAAAGCATCTGGCTTGGTCAAACCCCTGAGATTTGGGGGTTTGTTAGAGCAGATAGTGCTACTCTATTACTTGTGTAATATTAGGCAAGACACATAGTCCTTATCAGCGCTACTTTCTATTTTTGTGTGTTTCTGTTAACTGGGTTTTTTTTAAGTCTTTGTAAAAAATTGAAGTATAGTTGCTGTACAATATTATATAAGTTATAAGTGTACAATACAGTGATTCACAGTTTTTAAAGGTTATACTCCTTTTATAGTTATTATAAAATATTGGCTATATTCACTGTATTGTACAGCATATCCCTGTAGCTTATTTTATTTTATTTTTAATAGATTTTAAATTTTTATTTATTTTTGGCTGCTTTGGGTCTTCGTTGCTGCGTGAGGGCTTTCTCTAGTTGCGGCGAGAGGGGGCTACTCTTCGTTGCGGTGCGCGGGATTTTCACTGCGGTGGCTTCTCTTGTGGAGCACGTGCTCTAGGTGCGCGGGTTTCAGTAGTTGTGGCATTCAGGCTCAGTAGTTGTGGCGCACGGGCTCAGTAATTGTGGCTCGTGGGCTCTAGAGCGCAGACTCAGTATTTGTGGCTCACGGGCTTAGCAGCTGCGCGGCACGAGGGATCTTCCCGGACCAGGGCTCAAACCCGTGCCCCTGCATTGGCAGGCAGAGTCTTAACCACTGCGCCACCAGGGAAGCCCTGTAGCTTATTTTATACCTAATAGTTTGTACCTCTTACTCCCCTACCCCTATCCTGTCCCTCCCGCCTCCCCTCTCCTCACTGATGACCACTAGTTTGTTCTCTGTGTCTGTGAGTCTGTCAACCCCACTTTCCTCATCTATAAACTGAGGCAACTAATGCCCACTTAATGGAATTTTTTGTAAGGATCGAAAGACGTAAGGTTTATAAAGTGTTTAACATATTGCCTAGCATATAGTAAATACTCAATAAATGGTAGATATTAATAATAATAATAATAATAATAGGAATGTTAGAGTGTTTCCTTTCTGAAGTTGGAACAAACTACTTTTTTTCAGTTCCTCCTAATGTACTGTGAGATTAATTACAGTAAAGAGCTTTGGAAAGACCGAGGCAGAATTACCAGTTTAACACTTAGTCAGATACCTTAGGCTACGTGGAAAAAAGCTAGAATGTCTTACTTGATTTATTTCTTTGGGGATGAGAAGTAGATAAAACAGAACAGACTGGATGAAGCATATGAAACTGGGAACTCTTAATTCACCTCATTATCAGACACCAGCGTGTGCTTGCTAAGACCCAAAAGCTGACCCCAGCGTTATGCCAGGCACTGTTGAGGTGCTTCACGTGTATTAACTCCTAAATCCTCACAGGGGCCCTCTGAAGTGGGCACTCCTATTATGCCCATTTTACAGATGAGGAGGCATGGAATAGTTAAGTACTAAATTGTCCAAGGCCATCCCGGCTAGCCAACAGCAGAGCCAGGATTTGAGTCATGCAGCCTGGCTCCATGGCCCATGCTTTGGACCACTATCCCTCCACACTGCCGTAGACACAGGCAGAGCAGGTGCTCTATAAATATTTATTTGTTCAGTAAGTGAAGGTTGCCACTTGGCATATTTTCAGAGACCTATATCACCCATGTGCGAATTGGAACTCCTGGATAGCAATCAGATCCCTGATTCTTTTACGATATTAAAATATGATAAGAAGTAATGTGGTGGCGGAGGGGTCAGAGAGCCACATTAGATTTGCTGGGTGCTAAACTGAACCCAGCATTCAAGTTGAGGTCAGGAGAACCCAGCATTCAAGTTGAGGTCAGGAGATGGGCACAACCAGTGCTGGTGGGGTGCTTACTTTCTGGGTTGTAGAGATTAGGTCTCCACTCATACTGCAGGCAAACCTAACAAGATTTGATTGCCAAATAATCCTAAACTTCAGCCCTTTAAGAAGCTTCTGACTTGGGCAAAGTGTGCTCTTCATAGAGGTGTCAACCCACATTGCGCTTTCTCCCGCACTGGACCGCGGTTGTGAGAAAAAAGAAATGTCACTGGAACACGAAAGCACGATTTACACTTAATATTCCTCAAATGACTCTCGGAAGCTTATCTGCCTTTCCAGCAATTTTGTGATGGATGTCATTGCTTATTTTGTTTTACAAGCTACCCACAGTTGGTGATTTCTTTTTTATAAAGCTCATAAGATGAGTGACAGTATAGCGTTCACTCTCTGTCACCAGAGGTGTTTGTACACATCTGTCTGTAGGTAGATCTATACGAAGAGAGGAAAGAGACCAAGCTGACCTACGATTCCTTTTTTCCTAAAATTTCCTTGTGTCATAGCTCTGATCTTAAATCTTATTTGGCAAGTCACAGAATGTGCTAGTTTATCAAAGAGATAAAAAAAAAATGGACTTTTTCCCCTGCCTTCAGAATTTCAATGAAAGCAGAGTATTCGTCTTCACTATTGATCTCTTCCATTGAGTAGTTCTTTTGATGATTACTTTTCTATATTTATAGAGAATCAGCACTTCCTAAATGTCAAAAGGCACTTTGCTTTACAGAAGTGTCAGTGTTCTAACATCTCACGAAGTTAGCAATTATCATGAGAACCACGTGTGGAAACTGGAAAATAACTAATTACTAAGGGAAGTAATTTTTGTTTTTTCTTGGTAGAATCAGAGAACGAGGAAAAGTTCTTCTCTGTCTTATTTTGATTGTCCTTTTGTCCATAGAGTCACTGTGGTCCAGGAACTTTGTCATCTTCCTTTTCCACTTGCTTTTCTGCCTCAAAGTTACTCTCTCCGGGGGCTTGAATATCAAGTGGGCTATAAAAATCTCCTGCAATGCGGGATGCTTGTCCTGGGACAGAGGAAAATTACATTTGGAACATAGGAATCAGAAAGGGCAGCATTTTGGGGTCCTATGTAATTATTGTATTAGGGTTTATAAAGAAATTTCTCTATACCGTGATGACAGTATAAGTGAAGATTTCAGACAGTTTTCAGCATCGGGGGTAGAGGGGCTGTAAATAATGTTTACATTTTTTTAAGAGCTGTCCTGACCATTTACCCTCCACTGAATTGAGCAGCTCTTCCACGTCCTGTAGACATAATCTGTGCTTGCAGGTTTTTTGTTTGTTTGTTTTTTCAAGTCCCCAGTAAGGCTAATTTGAAAAGTTGTCATAGCAACACTGGCCACTGGTCTCAGATAACATAACAGGGTGAGAAGGTGGCCTCCACTGGACTTCAGGCTTTGTTAGCTCATGCTGTTTTGTCCTGGAATGGCTTGTTTGGAGAGAACATTTCATCGCAGCAAAAACACTCTATGCCGGAGACCCCTAGGAAAGCAGTATCTTGCTCTCACAGTGGGTGTGTCACACGAACCTCCCCCGCTGCCCTCTGTCCCCCACCGCCTCTCCTATTTCGTGGGGACTGTGTCTAATCTCTTGGCCCGTGGATTGCCACTCGTCACATTTCTTATCATGTGTTCATAGAATGATGCTAAATTGGAGCGCGTGGTGTCTTCTCAGTAGCATTAGTTGGAATAGACAGCTTTCAGCTTTGTGGAGTTTTTCGGTTCAGTCTGCCAGGAAGTTTGAGATGTCCTGGGTTTTTTTCAGCAGACTCCTGTCACCTACACATGGTTGTTCTACGTGTTACGGCTCTTGCATTTCATGACTGTGTTAAGTGACGTTACTCTCATAATTCAAAGGGACAGCATACAAAGCCCTGTGTGTTTTTCAGGAAACTGCAAAGGAATGTTGAATGCCATCCGTCTTCCTCACACAGAATGTGGCTTCAAGTTTTCTGTGTTACGGGTCCTGGGCTGTCACATTTATGTTGATTGACTTTTCATGTCTTTTGACGGGATGAAAAAATGTCTGCTTTCACATTTTGGCTCTTTGATGTCAGTGACCTGATTTGCTAGTGTTTCGAGAAATCCTCAGCCTCTCTTTCGGAGTTGCATTCCTCTCAGTTCATCACCCTTCTTATCTGCCTCTACCTCTTTCATTCTTATTTTTCTGGCTTCTCACTTTGACCTGATAGCAACACGATAGGCACCTAATACATTTGGATCGTGTTGAATTTTAGGAGGGAGAGAGAGACAAGGCACAATTTGGATGCATGCTATTTTAGGAGAACCTCTTTACGCTGATGTCTTTCAGAGGGTTATGGCCTTATGTCAGGAGTAAAACAGAGCTGAGCTTCTCCGGCTGATAACTGACCATTCCCTGTTTGAAATCAGGCGCAGATGCGTTGGCCGCAGGCAGGGTGTTCGGACTGACACAGTTTTTCAGGCTGATCTGATAATTGAGAATATTCATCTATTGGAAAGATGTCTGTGAAAGCTGTGGAGAGCTAGCAAACAAAACAAAACGCAGACAGTAATTCCGGCTCTGCAATAAGCCATTTCTGTGTTTGGGTATTTCCATCAGATTTATTGCCATGATTATTTTAAATACTCTTATGAAAATTGAACAAAGAATGTATTTTGCCTTTCATCCCGATGACTCTGGTGATATGTGGTCCCTGATTTTGATCAGCCGGGATCGTGCCATGTGAGAGAGAGCAACGTGATAATAAATGAGAAGGCAGCAGAGATAAACTGCCCCGTCCTGCCCAGTCACCTCCATTCTTTAAACACAAATTGACTCCAGGACATGAAAGGACTGCCAAGTAGTTAACCTGCACAAACAGCAGTAGAGCTGCAGCAGACGAACTGTCCTTTGACGAAAGCATCTCAGTGCCTCTTTAATTACATCCCCAAGGATTCGCATCTCTTAACCACCAGAATGGCCACGTTGCAATGGCCACGCGGAAAAGAAGTAAGAAGGATTAGAAACCAGCAGATTAAATTACTCGGGGACTGTGTTTCTCAGAACTCTAACAAAAGTGGAGAGGAAACCTGAGCACGAGAGGGAGTAACTCACAGAGCATCTAAATACTGTTTCCGATCCCCCGACCTTCTCCCAAACTTGCAGAGCCCCACGTAACTCAAGAATTGAATTTTCATAATGGAAAAGATTTTAGGATGACCTGTCACGTTTCCACTTTCCCAGTGGGGGAAAACGTCACACAGAAAGACTCGTCTACAGTACTGATTTACAGCTCTGAATGGCAAAATTGAAAGATATCAAATACCAGTCTACCTAGTCATGGGGTCCATGATGATATCACAGGCAATGGAGTGTCAGTTACTGTTTAAAAGATACTGTAGGAAAACTAAATACCGTGGGTGGTACTACAAGATACAGTGTCGTCTGGCGCACACTTGGTGCTCAATAATTATTTGAATCAAATATGAAGTGGATTCTACAACCTGATCTTATAATTCAGAACAATCTAGTTCAGCTCAGTAGATTTCAGTTCAACTCAGCAACCATTTACTACCAATAATTTGCAAGGCGCTGTGCTGGGGGCTGCAGAGAATAGTAAGGTACAATCTGGTGGTGTTCTTTTTTTTTGTTTTTTTTTTTTGGTTCTGTTTCTTTTTTTTTCAGTACGCGGGCCTCTCACTGTTGTGGCCTCTCCCGTTGCGGAGCACAGGCTCCGGACGCGCAGGCTCAGCGGCCATGGCTCACGGGTCCAGCCGCTCCGCGGCATGTGGGATCTTCCCGGACCGGGGCACGAACCCGTGTCCCCTGCATCGGCAGGCGGACTCTCAACCGCTGCGCCACCAGGGAAGCCCCCTGGTGGTGTTCTTGATGGTAGTGGATGTGATCACCAGCATAAGACAAGTAAACAAATATAATAGCTATAAAACAGGCAATATTAGCTTCACAAGAGAGCTACCTAAAAGCTATACCCGAAAAGCATAATGCAGATGTATGAATATTACTAGAGTACAGGTTACAGAAGCCACCAAGTCATTGGTCGTGCTCATTCAGTTAAGCGTAATGAAGGTCAGACAAGCTTGAATGCCTATTTGTAGCCCAGAATGGGTATGTGGTGGTTTTATGGAAACTTTCTCACGTAAAGGGTACTTACTGCATGGGCCAGCAGGATGAACACAGATATTTTCAGCCCAAGTGACCTGCGTTCAGATCCTACTTCCGCTAATGGTTAGCATCGTGAAAACTGGTAGATCTCTCTGATTCTTAATTCTTTTGTCTCCAAAATAGACATAGTATTCCTATTAATATGAATTTGCAGGGTGGTTGTAAGGTTTAAGAGAGGCTACTTATGTTTAACACGGCATCTGGCACGTAGAAAGCCCTCAATAAAGATCCCTTCTCTAAAAAAAAAAAAAAGATCCCTTCTCTATCTTTCTCTCTTCCACCAGAGAGTGAACGTACACAAGTCAGTCTAGTAATCTGACCCTTTTGCCATAACTGTTCTAAGAAAAAGGGTAGGAACCATTTTCTGGGCTGTTTACTTTTTAGTAGCGCTAAGGAAACTTAAAAAAAGAAAATTAAGGATCTGCAAATAAAGCAGTGGATGTTTCCCAAGATGGAGGGGACCCAGTATGTTGAAGAGTGTATTATTTGTGTTTGCAAAACCACGTGTTGGTATTCAGAGAATTATTTCAAGCCTCTTTCACACACGTGATCTCACGTTCCCCTCATTCACTGTTGAATATATTTGAAAAGTAGCCAGCTTCTGATTATGAATTTGTTTGATGGATAAATATTTTATTCACAATATAGCTTAGATCTGTTTTCAATTCCATATATATATATATTTCGTTTTTGCTAAAATTGAGTAACAGTGTACCTATGACTGAAGGTGGTGGTGGGTTATGTTTCTGAGCTATTTCCCCCTGGAGTTTGAGGGTCTTTCAGATGCTAAATGCACGGCGTTTTGTAGTTTCCCCTCATATCTTATCCTGGAAGTTTCTAGTTTTTCTTCTCTTCTTGAAGGTTTTCTTAAAACACAGATTCCTCTTTATCTCCATACTTTTCTTTTCTTTTTTCCTCCTGAGGTTCTTACCGAAGACAACCAGATTGTAAACTCCCCGAAAGAAGTCTTTATGTCTTAAATCTCTTTGCTCAACAAATATTTACGCACATGCCAAAAGCCCAGGGAAGTCTCGAGCAAATCGACCGCTCTCTTTGTAACAGTCAAGTCAGTATTCTAGCCACCAAAGCGTCACTCGTCATGGGACATGGTTTCTAGTTCTTCTGATGAGTCAGAAAACCACGAAACGCTATACTTGGAAAAGTCACAGCAAATGAATATTTTCATTCATTTTATACTAGATGGATTAATTTGTAGAAGATCTTGAAATTCCAATAGATTACATAAGAGATCATATTTATTTTAAGTACAATACTATATGTTCCTATGTTAAGGAAGAATGGATTTCTCTTCTTTTTTCCCTCCTTTTCTCACCCCACACCTTCTTCCTCCTTACCTAGATCATTTCATGAAAGGGGGAAGATATACTGTCACGGTGGCTGATTTTCCAAAATTTACGGCATTGCTTTCTCCAGCTATTTTCTGTCTGCATTGTTCACTTCTTAGAGCGATGTCTCATATTTAAATGGGATCACAAACAAGTGAAAAGTAAGTGGCGACCTACCCTATGTCATCCTGCTTTTTTTTTTGTTTTTTTTTTTTGCGGTGCGCGGGCCTCTCACTGCTGCGGCCTCTCTCGTTGCGGAGCACAGGTTCCGGACGCGCAGGCTCAGCGGCCATGGCTCACGGGCCCAGCCGCTCCGCGGCACGTGGGATCTTCCCCGGACCGGGGCACGAACCCGCGTCCCCTGCATCGGCAGGCGGACTCTCAACCACTGCGCCACCAGGGAAGCCCTATGTCATCCTCTCTTAAGAGGTTTACTAGAAGCTGACAGTCTTCACTTTATTACATAACACATATTTATGGGGCACTTAAATGCCAGGCATTGGGCGAGTTGCTGGATACACAGCAGTGAACAGGGGTCCTGTGAATGAGAGCTCACAGTCAGAGGGCAACGGTTTTCCAGGCCCAGGGCAGTTTGTATTCAGTCAGGGGGTTTGAAGAAGTACATTTGGCTTCACAATTAGAAGAGTGTGGATTAGGACTTCTTCTGGTTAAATAAATTCCTCTTCAGTTACTCAGCCAGAAACAAGAATGAAATAATGCCGTTTGCAGCAACATGGATGGACCTGGAGATGGTCATACTAAGTGAAGTAAGTTGGACAAAAACAGATGTCATATGATCTCACTTACACGTGGAATCAAAAAATGATACAGGGCTTCCCTGGTGGCGCAGTGGTTGAGAGTCCGCCTGCAGATGCAGGGGACATGGGTTCGTGCCCCGGTCCGGGAAGATCCCACGTGCCGCGGAGCGGCTGGGCCCGTGAGCCATGGCCGCTGAGCCTGCGCGTCCGGAGCCTGTGCTCTGCAACGGGAGAGGCCACAACAGTGAAAGGCCCGCGTACCGCAAAAAAAAAAAAAAAAAAAGAAGAAGATACAAATGAACTTATTTACAAAATAGAAATAGACTCACAGACACAGAAAACAAATTTATGGTTACCAGGGAGGAAGGGGCAGGGAAGGGATAAATTAGGAGTTTGGGATTAACAGATACACACTACTATATATAAAATAGATAAATGACAAAGACCTACTGTATAGCACAGGGAACTATATTCAATATCTTGTAATAACCTATAATGGAAAAGAATATGAAAAATATATATATATATAACTGTATCACTTTACTGTACACCTAAAACATTGTAAATCAATTATATTTCAGTTAAAAAAAATCCGTCTTCACATTTCCCTAAATTACCAGTAATCAGGAGAAAACTTTGTTTCCTGAAGTTCTACCACGGATTGGCAGGAAAATGATTAATCATTTAAACTAAAAAAAAAAATTTTTAATCATTTAAACTTCCTCTCATTTAGACAAACTTTCCTCATTTGCTGGAAAAACTGGCTCCGCTGACTGCCATTTACTCAGCACAACCCGGAGAGGCATTAAGAGCTGCTCTAGACTCAGAAGAGTTCCCTTTATTGGGAAGTTGGTGGTAATAGTTCTCTAACAGGCATTCTTAATCAATGATAAAAATAACCTTTTAGATGCTTAAATCATTTGGCTGCCAAGGGCATTTAATTAGGCCCATTGCCAAATGCCAATTAATGATACAAGTGGAGGGTTTTATTTAAATTTGTTATACTAACATGTGGAAATATAAACTGCCGATGGAGAGAAACTTGTCGAAGGTGGAATGTGTCAGGTGAAGGAACAAACACCAAACATTAAAATAATAGACCTGCTGAGTTACAGAAGGTAATTGAAATAGAAACCTTGCATACAAGATAAGTCATTTGTAAAAAGCTTCTCGTAATTTAAAGTACTCAAGCTGCTGAAAAATATAGAAAATCATGGGCATTATTGTAGGCTAATCCTTATTGAATAGGATGAATTTAACTCAGTTGTGAGGGAGGTAAGTTCCAGAGAGCTGTGTGGCATGAAGGCCGTCTCCCTTTTGTTAAATACATTTGTTTTTCCAGTGTTTATACGTCCAGTTGATGTTATAGTCCTGAGTTTATTTCCAGCACCAGCTGCACTGATGTCATGTTTTAGGTCTTTCTGATTTGCAAAGAAAATTTATGGTAGGGCTATGGTATCCCCAATGGCTAATGGCTAACAAGATTTCTTCCAGGCTCAGTGGAGGGATGCTATACTGTGCAGTCCAGATACGTCTGGGTTTTTATCAACATGTTTCCCCTGGAAAGCCCCATGGCTTGGCTTTCTGCCACTCATGCTCCTGACATGTCCCGGTGGGTTTATTGTGGATTAAAACGATTGGAGTAGCTAAAGGCAGAAGATGCTCCCAAAGTTAAGAGGGCAGTGGGGGCCACATGCCGTTCTATTCTTACTGGACGTGAGCAAAAATGGGAAGGTCTATAGATATGCATTTTTTCTTGTATTAGTGGAAAGATTGGGTCTACAGATCTCTAAACTTGAGTCTGGCAACTAACCACTGAATGTGATGAAATTCTGGTTAAAGAAACAAGAGCTCTGAGTCAAGAAGCCGTTCATAAGGATCAGTTTGATGGGATCCACTTTGTGAGGTAGAGAAATAGCGAGGAGGGGCTGGAGGTAGTTGCCACACTGAGTGACAGTGCAGGATTGAATCTGCTCTCTTCTGGTTTGCTTCTGAGATCTCCCAGCTTAGCGCCGTGGTTTATGCTCATGTCCCTTCTTAGAGTGAGTGTTCTCCAGTTCACTCGTCTCTTTACATTCCTCCACTACATCCAGCTCAAATTCCACTTTCACTGGAAAAACCTTGGAGCACTCCATCTAGGATTGATGCCTCATTCAGCTGAAGAAAGATCCCGGATACATTTAAAATCCACCGGGAAAACGGCACTCATTGCCTAGAATCACGTGACGGACACTCATGGTATATTATCTCTTTCTTTTATAATTGCTTGGATGCCTATCTCGTCAAATTAGATTTCACATTCAGGGAAGGCAGGGGTGATCCATTTGCATTTCCCACACCTTTGCACAGTGCCCAGCTTAGGAGAGTTACACAGTAACTATTTGTTGATGAACCAGTGAAAGAACACAGAGGGTTGAACTCAAATGGCCAGTGTCACCAATGAGCTGGTGAGTACAATGTGTCATTCTCACTGTGAAGGCCATCTGCCCTGTTTCTCCACCCCTCCCTGTGGCTCTAATGCCAGAAAGGGGCCGGGATGCATCTCATTAAGTGAAACATTAACTTTTTACCACACGTCCAAATGGTATAAACATCTGGGAGTGCTCAAGATAGACACATTCAAATCTGCATTACCAAATGAATACAGAATGTCTGACAAAGCTTTTCAGTGTTCCTTTTTGCTTACAGGACATCTCAGTCAACATTTGGATTCTATAAGGGCAGGGTGATGTAACTCCCGTGGCATTACAAGGAGATGGTATTTTTAGCTACTCTTCTCAAGACCTGGTATCTTCTACCTGGAACCCTAGGGATGAAATCGACCTTACAGACCCCTTCCCTTTACTGAGGAGGAAAGTGAGGCTTACAGAGTTTAAAGGACTTGTTCAAGGTCACTCAGCTTGTGATTGACAGCTGTCCAAATACAGTATCATTCACAGGTGGCTGTGCTGTTTGACCATCAGGTAGAGACCAAACCCTTAATTTTGGGGGCTCTTCATATCATATTGAGCTAGTTTGATCTTTATATATCAAACCTTGAGAGTCTCTGGCAAGTAGACTATTTCTCAGATGAGGAGACCGCCTCACATGTAAGTTGAAGTTGTTTGTTTGAGGTCAGCGACAACTAAGCCCACGTAGAAATGATCATTACCACTGGCTGAGCTTTTATTTTGACATTTAGTTCCTGCAAAGAAAAAGCATCTGTTTCTCTCTGCTCTTGCTTGGCTGGCCCCCCTTGGGACCAATAACAAGCATTGATCCTGAAAATTGTTACCTGACTTCTCACCCATCTGTGGATGCAAAGCAAGGTGTGAGGACCCCAAGGACCCAGGGTTCCTGCTCCAGCCCCTCCTCTCTCCTGCCGGGCACAGAGCCGTCCCACGAAGACCTCTCCAGGTGTGAGGGTCCCAAGGGAAGCCTGGCATGTGCTGACAGCTGAATTTCCAGGTTTAGAAATTAAGCTCTCCTTGTTTTCTGTGACGACCCCTTACACGCAGGCCTCCAAGCCATCTGGGGGAGCATTCCATTGCCATTTCTAACGGTAGCAGCTGTGAGGTCACTGATGCTTACATCAGGTGCTGTCTTTTGATTCTTCTAACGATGACCATCTTTAGGTTTCCAAGTGGTGATGTTATCCTCACAGAAATGGAGGAATGCTCTCTCCCCATTTCTTTGCTTCACTTTATTATTCGGGCCTTAAAACGTAATGACTTGGGTGTACAGTCACAAAACATCTCTTAAGAAACCAGTTCCTGGAAGTTCCCTGGTGGCCTAGTGGTTAGGATTCAGCACTTTCACTGCTGTGGCCCAGGTTCAGTCCCTGGTGGGGGAACTGAGATCCCGCGAGCCTCACAGTGTAGCCAAAAGAAAAAAAAGAAAAAGAAAACAGTTCCTTCAGACCGTAGCCCTGTCTTGGGGACAATCTGAAGTCAAGTGTGAGAATCTGGACATGTCCCATTATTACCTTCTCTGTGTTCTCCACTTCTTCCTCCTCTTCCCCACACTCCCCTAAAGCAAAAAATAACATTTCTTCCTCTCCTTCAGCAAAACATGTATCAACTCATGCAAATAGTTGTGGGAAAGGGTCACGGTGTTACTGCACCAAACTTGAGTCCGCTTGCCCGCGGGCAGTAAAGCCAATCTACTGATACCGGTGGTAGTGAAGGAAAATTGCAGCGTTTATTGCAGGCGCCAAGCAAGGAGTCCAGGACAGCTAGTGCTCAAAAGACCTGAACTCCCTGAAGGCTTTCAGAGAAAGTTTTTTTTTTTAAATAAATTGATTTATTTTTGGCTGCGTTGGGTCTTCGTTGCTGCGTGCGGGCTTTCTCTAGTTGCGGCAATCGGGGGCTACTCTTCATTGCAGTGCATGGGCTTCTCAATGCGGTGGCTTCTCTTGTTGCGGAGCACAGGCTTTAGGTGCGCAGGCTTCAGTAGTTGTGGCTCGTGGGCTCTAGAGCGCAGGCTCAGTAGTTGTGGCGCATGGGCTTAGTTGTTCCTCAGTATGTGGGATCTTCCCGGACCAGGGCTCAAACCCATGTCCCCTGCATTGGCAGGCGGATTCTTAACCACTGTGCCACCAGGGAAGTCCCAGGGAAAGGTTTTTGAGCACTGGGTGAAGGAGGGGTGTTATGAGATGCGTGGTCAGCTTGTGGACATTCTTCTGATTGGTTGGTGGTGAGGTAATCAGGAGTCAACATCCTCAACCTTCCGGTTCCAGCTCATCTGGGGTCTACATGCTTGTGGGCAGCATAGAGTTAACTTCTTCCATGTGGTGAGGGTTTCAGTCTCTGTAAAACAGCTCACAGGACCCGGCTCAGAACATGATCTATAGCCCTTGAGGAGGAACTAAAGGTCCTTGACTTTGTTGAATGGCTAACCTATAATTATTGTGTCTGGCTTGACTGTTTTACTTTCTTTATGCATTTTCTCACTCCTCTGATTAAGTTTACTCTTTGGAACTTGGGGAAGGCCTAGGAGGCTACAGTTTTTCTACAGACAAGAGGCAGGTGGAGGACATGGTAGGGGTTCTGTTCTGGGGAGGCCCCAAAGGGCCCCGTTCGGCTACAGCTGACCCTGCTCCTTGGACAGGTGGGCAACACACAAAGGTGAAAGCTCTTATTTCCCCTGTTTTCAAATTCCTACCCTGGGCACATATTTTGACATCCATTATCATATTTAATCCTCGCAGCAGTTGAAAGTTAACACTATTATTCCAAATTAGAGTGAGGTAACCAAAGCTCAGAGAGATCTAGTCAGGGTGAAGAAACTCGCCCAAGTCAGGCAGTTATAAGTAAACGATCTCAGGTTCCAACCCGGTTCTGGCTGACGCCTCAGCTGTGGTGTTATGTAAGCGCCACCTGGGGTGCTTGTCAAGAAAGCAGACCCCGGGGCCCCGTCCCAGGGCCCAGCAATGGTCATCACCCCAGGTGATTCAACCACAGGAGACTATGGGAAAGACATCTATGGGGCCTGGAGCAGAGCAGCGTCCGCTAATGCAAATGGACGGGACTTGATGCCGTACTCGACCCCCGGTGCTCTTTCTGCCTGAGCTCTCTCATCTGGGGCAGAGGTCACACAGATTGTTAATATCCCTGTTCAGGAGTGCACTTGGATGAACACAGCAGTTCCTCAGGTCTTTGGATCATCTGCCTCAGAAGAGGGCATTTATTTAAAGATCGCAGATACCCTGGTACCTTCACAGATCCACTGTGGGCTTGGAAGCCCGGGAATCTGCATTTTTACCATGCCCCTACCTGGATGTTATGCACAATCAACACTAGATATGAAAACAAACAAACAAACAAACAATATAAAAGCCAGGAACAGATCCAGAAATAGCTCTTTCTACGCGGCTTCCAAAATTAGTCTGTGTTTGAACGGTAAATAAATGCGGAAAAATATATGACCAAAGCCATTTCTAGGCATTGTTTCCATTGAATTTGTCATCTGGGATGTGCTTACCTGTTCAAATCGATACAACAGAGAGGACGGTGAAAATAACACTGTAAGAAACAGACAAAATGAGAGCCTGTTAGGTTAATCCCTTTCTTCCCACTAGGTCAGTGAAGTGTCCATTTCCTAGTTGTTTATCCCCATGGGCTTTCAAAGCAGATCTGGGGACCGAGGTCCTGTGAGAATACAATTGATTGAAACTGCAAGAATTTTGGAGCATGAGGGCTGGAATTAATTAGCACCCTGAAAACAGCAGCACTAGGCCCTTGAATTTTTGGAACATCTGAATGGTAACTGTTGATTTCTCAACCCAAGGCAGAACATCTGTTCTTTTGCAGAGAGTCGAGCAAAGATTGCAATGCAGAGTCAGGTGGGCGTAGCGTTGTTAGGAAATGTTTGGATCATAGCTGTCCATTTGGATTTATTATTAGACAGCACTCAGTATAATTGCTTTCTCAAGAATTTTTAGATGTCTGACACATACACTGTACATCTTGTGGGATTTTATAGGTCCTTGATCTTCTGTAAAGTTATTCCAATCCCAAATGCCATGAGAGGTATCCATAAAATGTAACAAGCGGTCTGTATTCAGAATTAATTTAACATTCAACACAATTCATTAATTCCCATCCAGTCATAATCTTTGTCATCTTGCATGCTTGGATCTTTGGGAGATACAGACAGGTCAGTGAGGAAAGGAGAGGAAGATGAAGCCAGGGAAAGGAAAGGATACAGATGGAGTTGTTTCTAGTCATTTTCTAGATGTAAATGACTAGACCTAAGAATACGATAATGATAAGGTAACAGCAAAGCAAAGTCAAAACTTAAAATTATGATATCGCTTACATGTGGAATCTCAAAAAAGATACAAATGAACTTATTTACAAAACAGAAATAGACTCATAGACACAGAAAACAAACTTATGGTTACCAAAGGGGAAAGGTGGGAGTGAGGGATAAATTAGGAGTTTGGGGTTAGCAGATACAAACTACTATGTATTAAATAGATGACCAACAAGGACCTACTGTATAGCACAGGGAACTATATTCAATATCTCGTAATAAGCTATGATGGAAAAGAATCTGAAAAAATATATATGTGTAAGAAAACCCTTAAAAATAAACAGAATTATTAAAGAGGTCAAGTATAGACCCTCATCTAGTGTACACATAACGTGTCATCATTTTTATCATTCATTCATTTTCATCTTAACTCAAGGCGTCAGAGAGACCTTGGGTACCTCCTAGCGTTGCCACAAACTTGTTCTGTCATCTTTGGGAAGTTATTTAAATTTTCTATGTAAAGTGAGTTTATGTAAAATGGAGATAGTAATTCTTTCCTTGCAGGGTTCTTGTAAGGGTGAAAATGATAGAAGGTACTTAAAAATGCCAGTTACTTCTCTTCCTTCCCCTACGTCTAGGATCAGCTATGCAGCTGATGTGTTTGTGCTCAGACTTGAGAGAATTGCATTATTTAGTTGCTGTTTCACTAAATTAATCGGCAAGCGAATGGCTGACTATATTGATTTTGTCTGGTGCCCTGCAAACAAATACGGTTCCTTGTTCTGAGCTGAAGTGGGCGGAGCTGGGTTCCTTTAGGAGCGAGGAACAAGGTGATGCTTGAGAAGCAAACTCCTGTTCATTTTTATGATCTAGGCTAGTTATTGTAAGGTCGGATCTTAACAAACGGCACCGCGAAACAGAGGAAAGCTTCAAGCGCGCTTTATTAGGGAGCGCTCCCGGGCGAGGTTCACTGGTCCGAGAGAAAGGGGCCAGAGAAGTCGCCCCCGGGCGAGGGTTGGGCAAGATTTTATAGGGGAAGAAGGGAAAGGGGTGTGGTGAATCTGGGAGGGCGCAGGGTATTCCTTATTTGGTGGTCTTTTCGGGTATCCTGGGGGACCCTTAGTCCCGCCCCTCGAAAGGCGGGAAGGCTGGGCTGGGTTCAAAGTCCCCAGGTCAGTTCCTGGAACTAGGTGGTCCGGAATGTCTCCAGGGCAGTTTCTGGAACTGGGTGGTCCGGAGAATTTCGGTCTGATGCAGCCTGTGAATCTGATTGTGTTCCCCTGCCTCGGGCCAGTTGGCCTTACAGTTATGTTTTGTATTCCGTTGTAAGAAAGTTATGAAAAATCAAGAGATTGCGGCCTTCGCTTTTGTTTCATTTTCTGCCATGCTTTTGGACTATGAAGCAGTCTCCAAAGTGCTTGTGTGTGTGGGGAAGAGAGTTTATGGATAGATGTGACCTGGGGCGGAAGCGCCGACTCTGTCTTAGGGTTCCGCTCCTTTTGTCTTGGGTTGCCTCTTGTTCTCCTTGTAGGGGCTGGTCTGCTGGTAGGCTTAAAAAAACACTAAAATGCTTCCCCATTACTATTTTCAAATTTTATAAACTATAGAGTTTATTAGACGGTGTAAAGGGGACTGTTGAGGGTGAAATGGAAAGAGAGCAATCAAGACCCGGATTTAGATCATTCGAGTCATTGGGAACTTGGCTTTTTCCAATTTATACGTTAACGGTTGGATGTCTAGCGTTAACACTTAGTTAGCTGGATGGTGAGCGATTAACGCTGTTGTGGGTGGAGCTAGCCCCTCTGACTTCTCTAACGGGCTCCCAAATGATGCCATTTATTAATTAAATCAGCCTGATGATTTTATTTCTAGAGCTTCTTTGAGTGGTGAGCACCATCTCTGTGACAGGAAAGCTCGAAAGATTTTGGATTTTACTTGGCGATGGTTAGGGCTAGGAATCGGAATTCCTCGATACTAGAAAGAGAGATGAAGTTTAAAAATAAAAGGTAAATGACATTTTATATTTTCGGCTTCACAAAACACTCTTCAAGGATTCCTTATGCCTTAACCTCAGGTAAGAGAGAGCCATCTTTTTATAAGACAGAACCATACTATAAGCTAGCTGTAGACTTTTAACACTCACTTTCTGCTTTATTTCCCTTCCGTGAGAGTGAAATAAGAGGTACAAGGACACTGTAAGCAAGGGTGCTTCTTGGTTAAGTGATAGAAATGAAATTAGCACCAGTATTAGGAATTGGTAGCCTGGCCTGCTATGGAAGAGAGGCCAAGTCTACTTCCATACAGATATGGAAATGGTCAACTCCGGGGGTTTCTGCAGTGGTGTCTATCAATCTATCTATCTATCATTATCTATCTATCATTATTGTTATCTATCTGTCATTATCTATGTATCATTATTATTGTTATCTATCATTATCATCTATCTATCTATCATTATCATCTATCATTATCTGTCATCATCTATCATTATCTACCATTATCTATCTATGTATGTATCTCTGTATCTATCATTATCTCTCTATCATTATCCATCCATCTACCTATCTATCTATTTTTCTATCTATTTCTCAGTGGTCCAAGATATTGATTAAGCCTATGTTTGTTGCCATTCAAGCTGTGATGAATATAGCACTAATACTGGACTCAGAAGATATTGAAAAAAAAATCTAAATTTAAAAAAGAAAAACAGAGTGACTCTACTGGCCCAAATAGCCTGGCAGTAAAAACAAATCCACGCTCTTGATACTCCTTCCTCTGCCACCTTACATGAGTGACATCGTCCTCTTTTGGCAGGGTTTTCTGTTTTGTTTTGTTTTGTTTTTTTTGAATGGGTACCAGCAGGAAGACACACAGGTGTCACAAGTGTATTTTTTCCTGGAGCCTCAAAAGGAAATTTCAGGCAGATTTCGTTAGGAAATAGTATTCATTGCTGAACTGCAAATTAGATTGCCAGTGCTTCGGGCCTTCTTAGTAAATTATATTGCTAAAACCTGGAGCTGTACTAAACCCTTTGAATTTAATTTGACTGCTGACAGCCATCAATGGTTAAAAGATTTTAGAAAAACGGAATGCTAATGCTTGAATGTGCTGGTAGGGGATGTTGTAGAAAAGACAGAGAGACAAATAAAACACTGGCCTTTTATGGACTGTTCAAAAACGAATACAATAAAAATGAATATACTGCATAATATTGCAAGAAGCGCTAATGTAATCAAGGCGCACACAGCCTTACGAGCCTTACAAGTTCCTTTTCTACCTTCTGAGTTATTACTAGCACAATTTACCTCTCTGCTTTGCAGTCTTCATTCTGGGGAGGCTTGTCCTGCCCCGCGTTGCTGGCCTGTGTCCTTTTGCATGTTAATACCATATTCTCCTCTAACTTGATGATAACAGATTAGTATCTCTGACTTCCTTTTTTGTATAATGCATTTCCCAGCCAAGCAGGGAACCTGACGTTTGTCTTAAACGGTCTTAAACATTTTTCATCTGAAATTCAATTAAACTGTTTCCTAGTCTGAATGTGCGCAATTACTTACCTTTCAGCAGAATGAAGTTTTCCTTCCTGTGAAAATACTTAAAAGCAAGCAATTGAAGGAAGGGGGTTGGGGAGAGAGGGAGAGGGTGCGGGCAGGAAGGGGTGAGCCATGCTGTTTGGTACAGTCAGCTAATCGTTTCAGCCTTTGCTTTTCTGTTCCCCTTGAAGATGAGCTGTATTTTAATTACCTCAGGAAAGATTTGTCTTGATTAGATGGCTAGGAGGTGTCAGTGCTTCTGAAAGAGATGAAGCTGCAGAAGAAGGGGAAGGAGGTAAGAAGAGTGGATTGATTTTGGAAACTTTCTAGGTTTCTCCTGTCCTCCCTGTCCTCTTGCCACCGTGGACCTCACTTCTGTTCAGGCTCCATTTCAGGTACCAAAGGAGCCTTGAGATATTTTATTTTTATTTTTATTTTTTTGCGGTACGCGGGCCTCTCACTGTTGTGGCCTCTCCCGTTGCGGAGCACAGGCTCCAGACGCGCAGTCTCATCGGCCATGGCTCACGGGCCCAGCCATTTCGCGGCATGTGGGATCCTCCCGGACCGGGGCACGAACCCGCGTCCCCTGTATCGGCAGGCGGACTCTCAACCACTGCGCCACCAGGGGATCCCAGGCTTGAGATATTTTTTAACACAGTGGGCTGAAATACATAGGAACCTCTTTGCTTGCGATGAGGAATGAACGGATGAAAACTTTGCTGGAGAGTACCTGGAAAGAAATTAGGCAAAACCTCTCCATCTTTTTCTTTTTTTTTATTGGAGTAGAGTTGATTTACAAGGTTGTGTTACTTTCTGCTGTGCAGCAAAGTGAACCAGTTATGCATATACATATATCCACTCTTTTTTAGATTCTTTTCCCATATAGGTCATTACAGAGTATTGAGTAGAGTTCCCTGTGCTATACAATAGGTCCTTATTAGTTATCTATTTTATATATAGTAGTGTCTCTATGTCAATTCCAATCTCCCAATTTATCCCTCCCCCACTTTCCCCCTGGTAACCATAAAATTGTTTTCTACCTCTGTGACTCTTTTTCTGTTTTGTAAATAATTCACTAGTACCATTTTTTTTAGATTCCACATATAAGTGATATCATACGATATTTGTCCTTCTCTGTCTGACTTCCTTCACTCAGTATGATAATCTCTAGGTCCATCCATGTTGCTGCAAATTGCATTATTTCATTCTTTTTTATGACTGAGTAATATTCTTTTTTTAAAATTAATTTTTATTGGGGTATAGTTGCTTTACAATGTTGTGTCAGTTTCTACCATACAGCAAGATGAATCAGCTATACCTGTACATATATCCCCTCTTTTTTGGATTTCCTTCCCATTTAGGTCACCACAGTGCATTAAGTAGAGTTGCCTGTGCTATGCAGTATGTTCTCATTAGTTATCTATTTTATACATAGTATCAGTAGTATATATGTGTCAATGCCAATCTCCCAATTCCACCCACCCATCCCCTTTCCCCCTTGGTATCCATACATTTGTTCTCTACGTCTGTGTCTCTATTTCTGCTTTGCAAATAAAATCATCAATACCGTTTTTCTAGATTCCACATATATGCATTAATATACTATATTTGTTTTTCTCTTTCTGACTTACTTTACTCTGTATCATACTCTTTGGGTCCATCCACGTCTCTACAAATGACCCAGTTTCGTTCCTTTTTATGGCTGAGTAATATTCCATTGTATATATGTACCACATCTTCTTTATCCATTCCTCTGTCGATGGACATTTAGGTTGCTTCTGCGTCCTGGCTATTGTAAATAGTGCTGCAATGAACATTGGGGTGCATGTATCTTTTCGAATTATGGTTTTCTCTGGGTATATGTCCAGGAGTGGGACTGCTGGATCATATGGTAGCTCTATTTTTAGTTTTTTAAGGAACCTCTGTAGAGTTCTCCATAGTAGCTGTGCCAACTTACATTCCCACCAACATGTAGGAGGGTTCTCTTTTCTTCACACCCTCTCCAGCAGTTATTAAAACCTCTCCATCTAAATACCATGGGAGAGGGCTTCCCTGGTGGCGCAGTGGTTGAGAGTCCGCCTGCCGATGCAGGGGACACGGGTTCGTGCCCCGGTCCGGGAAGATCCCACATGCCGCGGAGCGGCTGGCCCCGTGAGCCATGGCCGCTGAGCCTGCGCGTCCGGAGCCTGTGCTCCGCAACGGGAGAGGCCACAACAGTGAGAGGCCTGCGTACCGCAAAATAAATAAATAAATAAATAAAAACCATGGGAGAGAGCTACCATGCAGCGTGGCCAGAGCTCTCTGCTCTACTTCCTGAGATGGAAAAAGTTGCATAGACTGCCAGTCAACTCTAGGCACTTGGTAGGTGATGTGGGCATAAAGATAAATCAATCGAAATCCCCTTACTCATAGTTGGTGGAGGAGACAAAAAATGGGTACCTTGCTGCATGGAAATTCTCTTGGAATGTGCAGAGCTGCTCCAGGAGCATAGAGGATGGGGCGCCCAGGTTGCCACTGGGGCATGGGTTGGGTAAGACTTCATGGAAGAAGTCATGCTCGTGCAGTCTCCAGGGATGAGTGATGGGGGAAAGGGTCCATCTATGTAACTAGGATAAGGACTGAAAGGTAAGAAAACGTCTAACAATTGAACGGTCACTGGTAACATTAGTGAGAGAAGTTGGAGGAAGCAGTGGGGATGGAAGCAGGTTGTCTAGCTTGTAGAGTAGGAGAGAAATAGCAGAAAGGGAAATCCTGTGGATTTTTTGGAGAAATTAACTTGCGGAGGAAAGGAGGAAGGAGAGATTCTTAATTAGAGTGTTTCAGGCTAGACTTACATGTAAAGCCAAGCAAAAAGTTGATATCTGGATATCTCAGGCACCAAAGTATTGCTACTAAAGAAAAACCAGACTTGACTGAGTGTGCAGTTTTCAAATAGCTCATACAATGAATGAAATCGGAAGACCGTTGCTCAATTTCCAATTTCTTTTTGCCTCTGTAACACAGCCTTTATTTATTTATTTAAAGTCTTTATTGAGTTTGTTACAGTGTTGCTTCTGTTTTACGTTTTGGTTTTCTAGCTGTGAGGCATGTGGGATCTTAGCTCCCCGACCAGGGATTGAACCCACACCCCCAGCATTGGAAGGCAAAGTCTTAACCACTGGACCACCAGGGAAGTCCCTGTAATGCAGCCTTTAAAGGGAACTATTCCTCACAGGGAATCTGTGAAATTATCTTCTCTTTACTCTGGACATTTTTTGAATTTTTTAAAATAACAGAGATAAAGGGCCTGGTTTAGTTGAATAAGTGTTTGTGATATAAACGAGTTTAGCTAAAGAAGCAGTAGGTGTTTAACCGAAGGTAACATTTAGTTGTATAAAGAGACTTTTTTTCAAACTCACAAATCATATTTGAGTTATTTGTTTTTTAAAAAATGGTAATTTCCAACTTCTTTATGAAAGTCGATGAGACCCACATATTCCATATTTTCAGTTTGTTTGTTTTCTCTTTTTTTTTTTTTTTTTTGTGGTATGCGGGCCTCTCACTGTTGTGGCCTCTACCGTTGCGGAGCACAGGCTCCGGACGCGCAGTCTCAGCGGCCATGGCTCACGGGCCCAGCCGCTCCGCGGCACGTGGGATCTTCCTTGACCGGGTCACGAACCCATGTGCCCTGCATCGGCAGGTGGACTCCCAACCACTGCGCCACCAGGGAAGCCCTGTTTTCTCTTTATTATTAAACTGCACAGCATTTTCTGTGCTCTCAGTGAAATGACTTTCCAAATACTGGTTGTGTTAGGGGAATAAACAAAGCTCTCTGTTCTCTAACTTCCCTCCCCTTCTTACCCCTCTTGATTGAGAAAAAACAATTCAAAGTTAAGTTTTGGAACCAGGTAAGGGAGGAAGAGAAGAGCGTTCAGAGCTTTGGGTGTCTGTGTGTGTGAGTGGAATCAGTCCTTGGTCTGACACTGAATTCAGGCTGATTCTGGGATAAGCGTACGTGTTCACAATGGGATTCAAGTTTTCAATGTCCGGGACTACTGCCAATGAGTTGAAATGAGGTGAAAGAATAAAGAAAGTGTTAAAAATAAGAATGAAGAAAGGATGTTGCCAATTCTGGAAAAATTACTCAGCTGTGAAAAGGAATGAAACTGAGTTATTTGCAGTGAGGTGGATGGACCTAGAGTCTGTCATACAGAGTGAAGTAAGTCAGAAAGAGAAAAACAAAAACCGTATGCTAACACATATATATGGAATCTAAAAAAAAAAAAAAAGGTCATGAAGAACCTAGGGGCAGGACGGGAATAAAGATGCAGACCTACTAGAGAATGGATCTGAGGATACGGGGAGGGGGACGGGTAAGCTGGGACAAAGTGAGAGAGTGGCATGGACATATATACGCTGCCAAACGTGAAATAGATAGCCAGTGGGAAGAAGCCGCATAGCGCAGGGAGATCAGCTCGGTGCTCTGTGACCACCTAGAGGGGTGGGATAGGGAGGGTGGGAGGGAGGGAGACGCAAGAGGGAAGAGATACAGGAACATATGTATATGTATAACTGATTCACTTTGTTATAAAGCAGAAACTAACACACCATTGTAAAGTAATTATATTCCAATAAAGATGTTAAAAAAAGAAGGCATTATATTTTTATAGAGGGCATAGTTTTCCCTATCATTACCACTAGAATCTGTTTTACTTAATGTAAGCAATTATTGAAGGCCTGGTGAGTGAGTATGTGGTCTATATAGGATACCTTCATTCATATTTAGATGAATGCTATTTCTTTTTCAATCCTACTTCTTGAAATTTTTATATTTTGGAAAATACCAGGGACATTTTGAGGTCCCAAAAGATCAATAAATGCTGAAGCTGAATTTTATGGGCTGTGGAAGCACTGTGAGAAGTCTGATTGGATTGTTTCTAGGTAGAAAGTGTACGCTTATCTTTTTAAAAATTTAATGAAATTTTGGGTAAAGTTACCCCCAAATCAGGAAATGGATGTCAGAAATCATTATGCGTCGTTTTAATGGGTTGGTTCTCCTTCCCGATGCCTCCTGTGGAAAACACTGAGAAAGTGACTCTGAGGTTTGATTTGAAATAGTCACATACACAGAAGAAAACCATGATACCTCCAGTCTCTGGGGGAGATGCTCAATTATTTAAAGAAAGAAAGTCTGAGTCAAGAAGCGAATATACAGGCCAAGAAAGATTTACATTGGTAATTTTTTTCTGAATTTTTATTTTAATAAAAATTCATTTTTATATTTTTAGGAAGCCGAGAAGCTTCTTGAACTTAAAGGAAACAGGGATTCCTGAGGACAATGGCTCAGGTTCGCCCCTTAACTTGGTGACAGCGACTTGCAATATTCACGATAAAGGAAATGTTAAGTAGTTGAAAACCAGCAAATTCTAAATCAGTTTCTCTTCAGAATGCCTAGTATTTTCTTAGGAAAACGGAATGTTTTCTGGGGAGGGGGACACAAATTGTGTATCAACTAGGTAAAAAAAATGTCTTACCACTTCGTGAAAGGAAAGACCAAAAAATTCTTGATGAAAAGTCTGCAAGAGGCAATTCGAATCTCCTAGCGAAGGGACAGATTTTCATCTGTTATCCAGTGCAATAGAAGATATTTAAAGCGTTGCCATGCATCTGATATTACAATCTGCTCTCTGAGGCTGCCTTATTACTGGCTGTTATTCAATAAAGCATAAAAGGGTTTCAGTCCAATTTATCTTACTTCATATTTGTTGCAGGGTAAAAAAGCCCTATGAACCACCGACCTGCATTTATAGTCATCTCGAAAAAGACAGGGGCTTGAAAGAATCTTAAAAAGTTAATGCAGTTAACTGTCAGTCAGTCTGTGATACTCCCTCAAAGATAAGCAGTTTTAGAGAAATGGTATTTCTCATAAGGTCTAAAAAGTCCCGTCTTAACTTTCTTAGATTCAAATTTAAAATGAGATATGTGGACATATGGAGTGTCAGAGGCATCTGTTACATCGAATCATGGACATTGCTAGGGTTTATGTATGTGTGTAAATATGTAGGAGTGGAGAATTCCTGTAGATTATACTGACTAAAGAAAGGTCACAGAAGGACACATTTTTCTTCCAAGTTTTAGAGACTAATGATTTTGAGGCTACTGAGTTTTAGGTTAATTGTCTCTTGCCTAAATAGATTGATCTGGAATATGGAATGGTAATGGCTATAAGTAACACGCATGTAGAAATTTTAATTGTATAGCGTAGTAGGGTAGTATGACAAAGAGAAAGGAGTTCATTGTTTATTCTGTGTACGTAGGGTTCAGGTAGTGCAGAAATGGGGTATTGCGAGAATCGAGTTTCATGTAACTCTAGCAAACATGTTATCTAGTAAATGGAAATTTTTAGATGATGAATATTTAAAGAATGTTTCGATTCTTTCTTGGAAGAGAGTTGTATGTCCATGCTCCAGTTCAACCAAATCTTGATTAATTGGAAGCCAGTTCTCCTGACTAGGAATTACCCAGGGCTTCCTCTGCTGCTGGTCATTTCACTTCTTATTAGCATAATCCTCAAGCAGATGGAAGGGAGTTGAGAGATAAAACTGGAATCAGCTTTGTTCCTTGCTAACAACTCTGGCAAACGGTCGACACTTCCGGCTAAAATGAAGTTTGGGTATTCTCTGTGGATTTTTATTATTTGTGCTGTCCTTGTCTCCACAGATAATCAACAGTTCACTGCGTAATATACAGCAGATGCAACCTGGCTCAGTCCTTTGAATCAGTAATTAGAGGTAATGCAAATGAACACCTTCACCTTGGAAAAAAATCTCTTTAGAATTCACCCAGTTCAGTGAAGTAGAGGAAATAACCTTAATTATAGGGTTTTAATGATAAAGGATTCAAAGAAAAAGCAAGGCATTTCCCTCCTCCTGCAGGAAATATACATTCTAATTATCTTATAGCTACCGAAAGGAGGCAATTCAAGTTGGGATGACCCTACATTTGGGTGAAAGTGCATACAAAATAACGTATGCAAAAAACAACTCATGTTAATTCTCTCTCTCTCTCTTCTTTCCCAACAGCTGTGCTGGTAGTTATTATTGAGGAATGTTGAACTGTTTGACATTTAGAAGCAGTAATTTAAAAACCTTTGTTTTATTTATTATTATTATTATTTCTTTTATTTATTTATTTATTTTTTGCGGTACGCGGGCTTCTCACTGTTGTGGCCTCTCCCATTGCGGAGCACAGGCTCCGGACGCGCAGGGTCAGCGGCCATGGCTCACGGGCCCAGTCGCTCCGCGGTATGTGGGATCTTCCCGGACCGGGGCACGAACCCGTGTCCCCTGCATCGGCAGGCAGACTCTCAACCACTGGGCCACCAGGGAAGCCCTTATTTGTTATTTTAAAGAGCCCATATTCCTTGTACAGACTTCAGAAGCTACACCAAACTCTTTACAAGTCAATGAAGAGTTTGATTGTCTTCATTTTGCTTACTTATATTTTTATGATACGTTCCTCAAATAGAACCACACTGTTTATATTGTTCCATAATTTTTTTCAGTTAACATATTGTGTCATTAAATGTTCTTCCATAACACTACTTCTAAATGGTACATAGCATTTCATACCAATATACTAGAATTTATTCAGCCCCCCTAATGCCAGACATTTGCTCATTTCTGTGTTTTACTATTATAAACAAATACAGATTGGATATCCCTATAGCTAAATCTTTGCATAAGTCCATGTTTTTTTTTTTCTTTTCTTTTCTTTCAGGATAAATTCCTGATGAGAAATTGCCGAGTCCAAGAGTATATACACATTTTAAAGTCTTTCGAAAGGTATTGCCAGATACCTTCCTCCAGGAAGGTTAGGCTATTTTGATAATTTAAACACAGACCTAAGTCATGGGGCAGAGTTTCCAGAATATCTATATGGGCTGTCGTTTGAACTCAACAGGTAAAACATAAACCAGTATGGTGTGGACACAGCCCTGATGGCTGTGGTCGTGAGTGAGTCATACCAGCCTCTTCCCTTAGATCTTGCCTAGAATTTTGAGACCTTGAGAATATGCTTGGTTTTCTCTGGGGCTTGGTGGGATCTGTTTGGTCCTCAGGAGGGGCAGGGTTCCCGTTTGGAAATGGGTTACTCTAGGTCTACAACCCGTTTTCTTCCTCCTCACTCGCCCCAGGTGGGAATTTATTTCCATTTCCTTGAAATCAAGGAATCATAGTAGTGCTGCTCAAGACCACGCCCAAACAATGACTATGGAGTTCCCGAGGTCATGCCTCAGGGGACGTTTGTCACTGCAGAGGGGGCCACCGGGGGAGAGACTTGTGTTAGAGGTGCAGATCTGGTTTTAACACCACAAAAGCTGGCTGTCTTGATTCAGAAGTCCCCCCACCTTTGGTGCCCAGAGACTGGAGCCTTTTCTACGTCATGATTGCCCCTTGAGCTGAGAAAAATTTCCCCTACGTATGGGGGAGTCGAAAGGTAGAGAAAATCTTTATTTAAAAGAAAAATTTTAAACATAAAGTACATTCTGGATACATAAAAGCATGGCGGTTTAATCAATAACATTAACAGATACCAGAAACTTCATCTCATATTCACAGAGACACTAGCTGAAAAGTCCTGTTGAGAGGGTCTGTTTCCTTGTGTCTCCATCAAACCCATTAACTGTAATGGCTCTGACTTAGGTGTGACTTCTAAGGGTAAAACAGACCACCATCAAGACCACGAGACCCAAAAACTGCTGTTTTAGGCTGTTTTATTCTTAGGGTCTCTCTACACCATATTCCTCTTTGTCACAAGGTGAGAAAAAAAATGTATACTCTGTATACTTCCTACAATTCCCAACAGAGTTTGTGTTCCATACTTGTTTTAGGCTGTAGGTTAAAAGTATTTAGAGAGCTGTGTTATGGACCAAAAAATTCCTCTTTTAGATTTTGTACTATATTTACAAAAGCAGACAGTTACTGATTTGCTAATTTACTTAGTAAGGTTCATATACATTCTGATATGTATATGTACCTGTGTCCTTCCCCTTACTCTTTCCAAATTTCATAACTTAAGATTTAAAAAATCCTTTTATCAAAGGTTAAAAAAATAGACGGTTCTCTATGTGACGCTATAGCTATAGTGACCGACGTCTTGGATTTTTCAGCTTTAATTTCAAAATTACTTTTCTCTTGGCCTCTACTGTATTGAATATAAAAATGTTTTTCAGACTATAAATCACCTCTTTTTTTTTGTCTCAGAAAATGCAGTCACCATAGTTATGGTTAAAATACTTCTCATATTCCTTTTTCACAATCCTTCTGTCTTCGCCCTGAGAGTATACTCACTACTCCCGGTCTTTCTGGAACAGATAGACTTGGGCAAGCACCCCCAAAAAAACAGTGCTTCATACGGATGAACGCTTTAATATAGAACTTCTTGTCAGGTTTCAAGTTGTGTTTTTTAGCGGCAGCTTATAAACCCAGGTGAACAATAAGGAGAGAAGACAGCACATGTGTGCCCTAAATGGCAGACACCATCAATAACAGGGTGAGTTGATTTTCTGCTTGTGTCCATCGGCCTCTGGACGCAGTGGAAAGTCATGTGTGAAGGATGCTCTCCAGCCCCTTAGCCGCCCGTGGGAATTATTGTAAAGCAGTCTGCCAGAAGGAACGTGTGAGCAAATGACAAATGGTACCTGACTCCAGGGGAAAGTAGATGTTGGGAAGCTTTTAATGCCAAGTTTTATAATGTTTAGGATGAAATACTGCATCAGATTTCTCATGAAGATGGAAACGACCTCGAATCCATTTAACAAACATTTTCCAGCAGAAGAGAACATGCTTGAATAGAAAAAGAAAATATCCCAGTACTTAAAGTTTAGATAGGGCTTCCTTTTCTTCCTGTTGCTGACTCCCAACTCTTTCATCCTGACTTCCATTCTATAACTCCCAGCCTTGATCATTTTTAAAAAAAAAACACTCTATGTAGATTTTCTGAGTTGATGCTGAGAGCAAATATTCTGCCCCATTGAACTCAAAAGTACTCTCGTGATTGTCAGACCATATAACCAATTTTGGGGGGTTCAGAAAACACGAGCACCATATTTAATCAGTCATCAATCTCTTCCTGTACTTTCTTTTAAAGTATATTTCATCTCCGCCCTCTCCTCTTTGTTCTCCTTGTCACCATCTCAGCCCAGATCTTCATCTCCTGCCTGGATTAATGCCATTCTCTTCTATGTTCACCTAATTGATGAGACTAAAGAAGGCGGGTTGGATGCAAGAGACATTTTCAAAGTGAAATTCACATGACCTGGAATTTGATATGAGGATGAAGGGCATCAACGCTAATTCTTAAAGGATTCCGACCTCATCGAGGGAATGTAGAGAAGAATTCTGCTATTGATATCTAAAGGCATTACGCTACCATTTTCATTGCTTAATTTAATTTAGTACAATGACCTCCTGTGGCAGTCTTCTTTATTTTGACACAAAAGCATGCACAAAATGAATTAGTAGAAGCAGTTGTATTATTTGTTTATTTATTTATTTAATGTATTTATTTTGGGCTGCTTTGGGTCTTCATTGCTGTGTGCAGGCTTCCTCTAGTTGTGGCGAGCAGGGGCTGCTCTTCCTTGTGTTCGTTGAGGTGCGCGGGCTTCTCTTGTTGTGGAGCATGGGCTCTAGGCACGTGGGCTTCAGTATTTGTGGTGCGTGGGCTCAGTAGTTGTGGCTCGCCGGCTCTAGAGTGCAGGCTCAGTAGTTGTGGCGCACGGGCTTAGTTGTTCTGCAGCATGTGGGATCTTCCCGGACCCCTGCATTGGCAGGAGGATTCTTAACCCCCGTGCCACCCGGGAAACCTTAAAAAGTTGTATTTAAAGTATCTTACAATAATAAATCCTATGAATTTCTGACTTACATTATTAGGAAAAAAGTGATTCTATATGTATGCATGTATGTATGTATTTATCTACCTATATCTTTTCTCTACTTCCTATCACTATTTCAGAGTTGAGATCTTTTCATGTCTTTTGCTTCTTCCTTTCTTTCTGTTTTTTGCTTCTTTCTTATGTCTCATGAATCTGATATGATAAAGGGAAGAGAGTAATAATCAATAAATATTGACCAGGCTTCAATGATGAGAAAGGAGATACACTGAGAATTCATGATTTCGTTCATTTTATTTTTGTTATCTCAGTGAATGAGTTGACTTGATGTTACTTTTCCCTGCTTGCGATTTTTCTGTTGATGTGTGGAGAAGAGCCTATTCGATGTATTCAGTTGAAAAAAAAAAAAAGTGAGTAAGGAAGGGAGAAAAGTCATGTCTTAAGGCATTTTAAGGATATCCCAGAAGCCATCTTCCCCTGGTTGTTTATGTGGCTGGGTTTCATGGCCCTGAAATTAGAGCAGATTAGATTTCTTTGGTTTCAATCAGCTTTCATGCAATGGGAATGTTTTCAAAACAGCTCAGTCTGGAGAAAACATGACTGAGAAGCCAGTTTATTTTAATGCCTGAACCGTACTGAGCTGCACTTTTAGAAAAGTTAATCATTTATTATGGAGTTTACTTTTACCACTGTAAAGTAGTAATGCTCATTACCAAAAAATTAGAAACAAAACAGTAGGAGTGAAAAATTTTGCCTGTAATCCAGCTACCCAGAAGTAAACCAGGGCAGCCTTTCCGTCCGTATCTATCCAGCCCCCTTGAAAAAATATATATAGTTGTAATCACACTTTTAGTATGATGTTTGTACCTGTTTTTCCTTAGGTAACTTTTTAGTGGCTTCATAGTACTACAGTCAATTGCCACAAATATCCTCTGCGATATACGTGTTGAACATTGAGGTGATATTCAGTTTTTCATTGTAATAGGTAATGCTCTAATGAACATCCTTAAGCCTTTCCAGTAATTAGGATTAATTTCTCAGGATAGATTGTGCAAAGTGAATATTTTTAAAGCTTATACTAAATTTTGCCAAATTAGTTTTTAAAAGTTCTTCCATTGGTATGTGAGTGTGTCTTCTTCATCTCACCCTTATCAGTGCAGAATGTTCCTAGTTAAAAAGATACTATTTTTATAGCAAAAGTTATAAGTCATTTAGTTTCCCTGATTTCCAGCGCTCATCGTTATTCGTTTGCTGAGTGTCCTTTTTTGTGAATTATTTGCGTGAATCTTTCGGCGGCTTCGTTATCACAATCTCAGTGGTTTTTATTTTTTGCAGAATTGATTTGGTAGACTCTTCATATGTTGAACATTAATCTTTGTTACATGTATTTTGAATTCTTGCCTGTTGTTTCCCTTTTTGCTTGGATAGTTTTCTCTTTATGCGCAACGTCGTAAACTTTTGTATAGTAAACGCGTAATTCCCCGACTTTCTTGGTAATTAAAAAAATATTCTAGGTTCAGCTTAGAAATTTACCTCCTCCCCCAAGACATTGCTCTTCACCAATCAACTGAAGATTTAAAACAGTGTAATTTTTAGATTGGGATTGACATATACACACTACTATACATAAAATAGATAACTAATAAGGACCTACTGTATAGCACAAGAAACTCTACTCAATACTCTGTAATGACCTATATGGGAAAAGAATCTAAAACAGAGTGGATACATGTATATGTATAACTGATCTACTTTGTTGTACACCTGAAACTAACTCAACACTGTAAATCAACTATACTCCAAAGAAAATTTTAAAAATAGTGTAATTAGCATTTCCTGTAGGAAACAAAAATCTTGGGAAATTTCTTAGAAAAATTTTTTTTTATATTTTGCTATATAATCCCAGTGAAATAATCCAGAAGAAAGATCTGTGATTTAACTTTTTATTTCCCCCACTGTGGCTGGGTTTCCTAATGTTTAACATATGGGAATCGTGCCTTGGAGCAGTGGTTCTTAACTTGGGGTAATTTTGCCCCGGAAGGATGTTTGGCAATGTCTGGAGACATTTTTGATTGCCACAGCATGGGGGAGAGGCATGCCCGCTGCATCCAGTAGGTAGAGCCCAGGGACCCTGCTAAGTGTCTCACAGTGCACACAACAGATAATTATCCTGCTTGAAATGTCAATACTGCTGCTGTGGAGAGATCCTGCCATGGAGTTAGTGCTAGTCAGAATGATTATTCATGCTATACTAGTGGGAAAGAAGTTTAATGTCAAATACTTTAAAATTCACTATTTCTCTCTTTTTCTCTGTCTCTCTTTTTTTCTGAGTAGAGGGTCCACGGCTTTTCACTTCATTTTCCTCAAGTATTTTAATGACTTACTTTTAGTCCCCTTCAGGAAATTGGCCAGCTTAGGGACGTGCGTGTGTGTTTGTGTGTGTGTGTGTGTGTGTGTGTGTGTGTGTGTGTGTGTGTGTGTGTGGACGGGGTTGACCTTCCTTCCAGTGTTAATTTTCCTGCAATGGGGATCCACTTGTGGACAAACTCTGGGCATGCGTGATCCCTAGTCTCTCGTTTTCCATCCCTTTCTTGTTTGGATGTGGATAACTTGGAAATCATGATATTAAGAACTTTGGATATGATATGTTTGCATACAGCTCACAGACATGTCATTGCATTTGGGCAGGGCTAGTTCTTCCAGGCCCCCAAGTCAGGTTGAATGAAGGGAAAGGGGTAAGAAAGCTTTGTCTTAGCCACGTTCTTCGAGAGAGAGAACTCACAGTCAAGTTTGGGAGAGTCAGTGCCAACACAAAACCCAGAGATAGGAATAAAATAGTAAATAGAAATGAATTTGATGGAAGCAGAATGGTAATACAGGAGGTACCACAAACTGCATTGGAACATCAAGGCTAGTTCTTCACTCAGAAAACAGGGCAACAGTCTTTATTTAAGTGTGTTCCTACTACACAGGATGTTCATTCCTATTATGTAAAGACCAGCCATCTTAGCCACCAAACAAGCAAACACACAAGTTCTTTCTGCAGTTAAAATTTGAGAGCAATTTAAATAAATTTAAACAAAATTAAATTGGATTTTTTGTGGTAGGACTTCCAGCCTCTTTGATATGACAAATTGCACTGGTAATCTAGAAGAGGGGCTTGTGGACTACTGTCTTTTACGCTTACTCTACCCTTGCGAACCCTAGTGTTTCATCGAGCATCTCGCAGAGCTGGTGCTGTACCAGTGGTTTTCATCCATGGCTTCCGATTTGAATAAAACTGTGCTCAGTGTGTGGGTGGAACTTAAAATGCCTGGGCTGTCCACACTCCAGCTTCTGACTGCATTGGTCTAGGCGGGGGCATTGGCTTGTGTAAGAAGCTATCTAGGTGACTCGACTGGGCATGAGAACCCCTACATTAATGGAACACACTTTGGGAAGAACCCACTGAGATCACGGAGAACAGTGTTTTCAAACTTGTCAATTCATAAGGATCATCTGAGTGCTCATTAAGTATATATTCCCAGGTTATCATTTTGGGCGATTCTGATTCAGTCAGTGGAGTAGGTCCCAGGAATATGTATGTTTAGCAAGCCCTTTGGGTGATGTTTATGCTGAGGCTGTTCTGTGGTCTTCAGTGGCAGGACATTAAAGGCAAAGGGAGTGTGGCTGGTGGGCAGGAAGCTGTCCAGCCCTGGAGCACTGGAGTCTCACCTTCAGTGCCTCTTAAGGTCTGTTTTCAGTCCCTTACAGGCTCACAAACCTCTACGTTTTTTTGTTTGTTTTCTTCAAGCAAATGAATGGATTCATCCAAAAAGACTTTGTGAGTGTTCAGTCCTCTCTTCCTTCCTTTCAGTCTCCAGGAGATGACTGGTTTCTAGAGAGTTTTGGAAATAAAATAGATGGTTGGTCTTGAGTATTGAAAGGCAAATGGTGGCGTGGGGTGGGTAAGGGGGAGAGACAGAGAGAGAGAGAGAGAGAGAGAGAGAGAGAGAATATGAATCTCAAAGTGTAATAAGGAGTGAAAACCTGGATTGTTCAAAAAAGACCTGACCTCAGATACAGCCGTTCATATCTGCCCCAAGTCAGAAGCCGCACTCAGTACCCAGTGCCTGGTAAACCTGCAGAGTAAACTTGTGGTCTATAAATTGGTCAGATCTTGAGGCAGTTGTTATTATACCAATGCTAAGATATTGCATTAATCCTGTTTATACTTTTTATCGGATTTCTTTCTAGACCTCTAAAGCCCAAGTCAGAAATTATTTTAAGAAGAGGTCAAACAAGCAGGCTGAAGTTACAAAAGATTATTGCTGTTTTGGTTAAAGCTACTAGGAGCTGTTATCAGCTAAGTGGTAGGTTGGACTCTTAGGGAAGTTACGAGTCAGAAAACATTTATTATCTGGGCAACTCCCTTAGAGTCACAAAAGCTATATTCATTTTATATGGAGATCAAGAATTTGCTTACCCTGACTGGTCTAACTGAAAAAGGATCTCTGGATGGGTCTTCTAAGCAGCGAGTACTGATAAATGTTTATTTAGCCATTACTCAGCAGACTCCCAGTGCCTGAGTCTCTGCTAAGCAGTGAGCATGTAACAACGAAAGTTTGGTTACCTCCTAGGAGACACAGTGTAACAGGGGTGTCCCAGAGGTACACGACACCAACCTTCTTGTGAATCAAGGGCACTTATCCACCAAGACGCATGTGGCACAGAACCACAAGACGAGAGGGACCAATCCTATTCTTCCTTCAGGAACTTGGAATTGGGAAGCTGAGAGATGACAGCTGTTAGCACCAGAAGCAAAAGATGAACGGTGATGTTGAGAGTTAGGTCACATAGCGCAGGCTTGGGTGGGTTTGTGGGCTGAGCTGAAGTGGGGGGACCTGGCTGGGAGAGCGAGAGAGAATGGGAGTGAGGTGCAGACAGGAGCAATGATGCTGTGACCTTTAAGTCTCTTGGGGAGAGATAGAAAGAAAGGCTTCAATTTCGGATGGCTTTTGTATTCTGGTTCCTGGGAAGCTCATGTTCTCAGGTGCCTGTGAGGACCCCTGCACCCTTAAAATAAATCCCACTCAGGTTGGGTGATGGCATCTCTGCCCTTGCAGAGAAAGTGGAATAGAAAGGAGAAAATAGGCAGTTACCCAATTGCGTTAAGTGCTGTGATGGTGAAAGTACCGTGTGCTATAGGAGGATCTGGGGACACTTTATCAGGATTGAGGGAGGCAGAGAAGGATTCCTGTAGGTGACATGTGAGATAAGAACTTAATGGCAAGGAAGAGTTAGCCGGGCAAAGGGGATTGGAAGAGAATTGGGGAACAGCACAGGCAGTGCTGGGTGGTGAGAGGAAACATGACACTCTCAAGGAAACTTGAGAAATTTAGGATGATGGCAGAGATAACGAGTTAAAATGAATGAGACTGGAGAGAGAGACAATGAAAGCCCTAGTCAATCATGTTAAGAATTGGGAACTTATCCCGAGGCAAAGGGGGAAATATGTAAGAATGTTAAGTAGAGGACTTCAATAGTAGGATTTGCTTTTAAGAAGGCTTACTTGGGGGCTGTAGTCGGGGGGAGACGAGGTTGGAAGTCTCCAGGGCCAGCTGGGAGGGTGTAGCAGCTCTCTGAGGGGGGCGGTGATGAGATCCCAATTAGGGCGGTGGCAGAAGGGGCGGAGAGAAGTGGGACAGGCTGAAGGCTATGTAGGAAGTAGAGAGAGCTGCCAGAGCGCGGTCATCACTTAGAGTCGGAGATAAGGTGATGATGGAGGTAAGAATGAGCTCCAGGTTTACAACTTGGGGTGTTTTCGTTGAGATAGGTCTGTGATGTGCCTTGGGATTTAGCGAGGTGGTATTAGAGAGAGTCGTTTTCTTGGAGTGATGGGCTCAAGAAGCCAAAATCTAGAGAGGTGAGGTGGGAGGTGGGAGTTTGAATGTGAGGGAAAGGGAGGGAGCTGGGGTGGGGAGAGGGGATGGGCATCGTGCAGAGAGGGGCAACCGTGTGTTAATAAAAATCACCTGAGTCCAGCCCTCAGGGTGCTCATAGCCTTTGTCTGTGAAACTAGGGCACAAAGATGGAAGTTCCTTGAAATATGTTGGAAGAGCCCGGGGAATGCAGTTTCCTGGAGAAGCTGAGACTGAACGGAGGCTAAGAATTAGTGAAACTGTGTTGGGTGGGGAAGGGGCAGAAAAGGGGAAGATGTGTCACAGAGAGAGAGAAAATGGAAGATGAAAGGATTTGAAGAGGGAAGAGTGTGGGCCTTGGAATGGGGGCTTCCAAGTGGGATTGCGAGGAAACCAGGGCAGACGAGACTTTCTGAACACGTGTGTTCACTGTGTCCCGTCTGCAAGGATTTGAGGAAATGTCGAAACAGCCCATGTATGGAAAAATGACCTAAGGGGACTTGCAAAGATGCTTTTATGAATCCGAGAGTAGTTTCCCTTAACATCTGATCCATCTTGAGGAAAGTTATGTGTATAGACAGTGTATTTTTTTCCCTCTCTGGTCCACCTCTCCCCCTTCTCCATGCTTACAGCCTGTGGGTGGAAACCCAGGGCCCAAGCTGGTATATATCATCTTGGGCTCCAGGCCACACCGCTTTATTATTTTAGGTTAGATTTCTAATGCTTTGCGTAAACCTTGCCCTCTCACCGTTGTTGTTGAGAGGATTTCTTTGAGGCTGCAGCCAATTTACAATAATTAATGTGCTAAGGACAGCAGCTGTAGCAGTCATTAATTCCTTAATCTTGGAGTAGAGAGAAATGGATTAGAGATAAATATAGCTTATGGCGTTTTCTCCTGACAGCAAACCCTTTAAAAACAGTGCTTTCTGCTGCAGTGTGGAGGTGATGGGGAAATGAGAGCCCTTTCCCTTTTCCTTGGGGAATTATTCTTGCAGGATTGAAGGAGTTTGGCGGGGGGAGGATGTCGGCGTGAGGTGAAATTGAGGTTCATCTAAAATGGGAAAAAAAAGGCTGACCCTGGACACCACGAGGGCTTTTGTCTTCACTCCCAGGGCCCTGAGACCTCTGGGTGAAGATTCGCCCATTGAACTTCTATCAGTGTTTCGTGCACACATCAAATCTCTGCTTAGGAAGCCGAGCTGAGGCAGGAGAGAGAGAGAAAAAAACAACCCAGATTCTCTTCTGTTGAGTGAGCCATTTGTTTGAAAATGAGATGAGAGGTTGCTCAAAGATGTTAATGGAAATCTTTGCAAATACAAGCTTAAAGCTTCTTCCATCCAAAGAGTCACTCAGCTATAAATATGTGTGGGTTATTTAGATGCTTCCAAAGGTTACTTGAAGATTGCTTATTTTTCCACAAAGAAGTGAGTTGTTTATTGCTTCAAAAACGTGTCTCAGAATGAATGCCTTTCTTCATCCGAGAAAGGAAAAAGTACTGAAATGCATGTAATGCTGGGAAAAGTTTGATTGGAGAACAGAGAGTGTCTGGGGCTAGAAGTTTACGATGGCTGCAGAAAGTATACTCCCCCCAAGCCTTCAAATTGGGGAGAAAGCAGGTGGTATTGTCCTCATGTGACATTAGCGAGTGTTGGTGTCTTAGTGGGTCTGGCGAAAGGCCACAGTAAGGCAGGCTGTAAGGAGGGGCAGTTGGGTTTCTGTAGCAGAGACCCCCCGGGGGCTGAAAAATAAAGCTTCCATGAGTACTTCCTGACGGCTCCGGAGTGCTTTGCAAAGCTCTTGACGGCATCTCATGAATTCATGGCTGATCCTTTCGCAGGGTCACCAAGTAATAGGGCCCAGTTTTTTCACCCTTTGGGAAACCCTATAATAGAGAACATTTTTCTGGCCACTTAGGTGGATTTACACTGGATTCCAATAAAGTCGAGGCTGTGTTTGTAGTTCAGATACATCTTCTGGTGGATGGCTGGTATGGCCTTCTCTGGGATTGAATTTATGTCAGAATCAGGGTTGAGACCAGGGCCTAACAAGTGTGCTTGTAATTCCTGCCTGTGTAGTCCGGGGAGTATGGAGGCTTCCCTTTCCGTGAGATCCTTGCACAGGGAAGTTTAAAGCAGGTTGAGAGATGACATTTGTTGAGGATCTCCTATATGCAGCGCTAGGCTAGGCATTTTTTAATGTAGTGTTTAAATTCAACCTCAAAAGAATCTTGGAAGGTATTTCCTGATTTTCACACGTGAGTGAACTAATAATTTGCCCAAGGTTGAAAGAGAGAGAGGTACACACACACACACACACACTCTCTCTCTCTCTCTCTCAGGCCGCCCCGCACAGTGGGTTCATTTGGCCTCTGGGAGCCCCGTGGGTGAACATGGCTCATAAGCGTCTCAGTTCCCTGAAATAGCCTTGAAGTGGGAAAAGTTGGCCGGAGTCACCTGGCTAAATGCATGTCGCTGGACAGGACTTCCCAGCAGGCTGTGGGAAGCACGGTCCATCCGTATTGATGCTCAAGATGCTGGAGTTTACCTTCTCCTCTCCCCAAAGCCCTGGGGACTGAGACCAAATGGAATCACTTAGTGTTGTTATTTGTGCGGTAGCTGAAATATGTATGACTCTGTAAAGCTATAGACGAATCTGTTGTCTGCTGAGAACTGAAGATAAGACACCAAGTTATTGGCAACATTTCCCACGGGCTCCACTTGAGTGAGAATGAATCATTCATTGGATGTTCATGGCGACAACCACCACCAACCTTTTTGCTTTTAGAAACTAAAAAAAAAAAAAGTTGTTGTACTGCAGCAGCAGGAAGTAATAAAGCCAATTAATTTTGAATTTACACAGCGCCCACGTCCTCCCTTCGTCTGGCTTAGTGTGAGTCTGAGGCCGTTCTCACTTGTTTACTCTGATGTTTCAAACCTCTTGGAGGACACCCCGCTTAGGCAGGCTGGTTTCAGGTCTCGTGTTTTATCATGTTTTGCCCCCAAAGCCTGACGCGACTTGTAGGGCTTTATGCAGAGTAGTTTGCATACGGCTCCATTTAATAAAGCTGGCTATAGATCTGTCCCATTTTCACCTTGTCAACAGCAGGCAATACAGAATAGTACAATACTCATAGTAGAAGGGTTTCATTGGAATTCAGTTTTGATTGTTAAAATGGGTAGAAGATAAACTGCTTAGCAGCTTTTCAAGACCACGTAAATTGGGTGTCCTACAGAGCAGAACTCCGAAGTGCATCCTTTCAGCCTGTGAAAAGAAGCATCAGAGGCAGAACTTAGAATTTGTTTCCACTGAGTTGGCGGTAATCCCAGACACAATGGAGTGTCCTAGGTACTATTCATTTCTTTGAAAATTGATATGTTACGGCTAAAACCAGCCAATAGCTCTGGCAAGAAAAGCTAACACATTCATGAAATTCATGAATGATGCTTGAGTTTTGTGTTTTAATTTTTTTTTTTTTTTTTTTGCAGTATGCGGGCCTCTCACTGCTGTGGCCTCGCCTGTTGCGGAGCACAGGCTCTGGACGCGCAGGCTCAGCGGCCATGGCTCACGGGCCCAGCAGCTCCACAGCACGTGGGATCTTCCCGGACCGGGGCACGAACCCACGTCCCCTGCATCAGCAGGCGGACTCTCAACCACTGCACCACCAGGGAAGTCCTTGTGTTTTAATTTAAAATTGTTAAAGTCACGCGTGATTCCACCACGAGAGTTTTGACTGACGGATTTTGGCCAACCTGGTAAAAATCCAATGAAGTTAACTGCAAATTATAAACAGTTTTATATATGAATGCTAATTAATGATACTGATGTATGTGGTTGAAAAAGAGAAAGAATTGGTTGCTTCCTTGATGTATAGATATGTTTTATAAATTTGTTCTTGCCCCTCCTTTGCTAGATATAGAGATTTTCTTTGTGGTGAGAGAAAAATTTCCAAGCTGTTTCCTGCTCAAAACTCTGCAGCTATAGCTATACTCACACTGTAGGAAAATATCCAAAAGTCCTGAGCTGGCAATCAGGGACCTACCTTGCCAAACTCATCAGCAGGATTTTTTGGAGGCAATACTTCCTGTTACTTGCGTGGACCGAAATTCTTCCAGCCTAGAATACTGCCTTCCATCTCTAATTTTATACCCATCCTTCAAACTTCAAGCTCAATTTGATCTCTTCCATGATTTTATTTTTTCTGTCTGATCTAGATGAATTCCTATAACAAATGTTTATACGACTTCTATGTGATAAAGGATATACCTGGACAGGCTGAGATTAAAGTAATAAAGAACGTAAGTATTAAGCAAGACTCCAAAACTCTCCCCCTGTGACTAATTCCACATTAAACATCAGTACCATCTTAGGTCTTTTGATAGAGCAGTTGAGTAGAGTAATTCTGAAGGGTTCCTTGGGCACGTCATGGAATAAAGTGGGGTTCATTCTCCCACATTCCCATTTCCTGGCTGGTAAGTAGGATTGCTTTTGGGAAGAGAAGCAGGTGTTCCAGTCCTGAAAATCCTCCTGAACCCTCTCAGGGATTTGGCCTTAAAGGGAAAGGACTGTGAAGGAGATCTGAAGGCATTCTTGGTTCCTCCTGCTGCAGGGAGGAACTGGGATTGTGTGAGTCCAAAATTAATTTGTTTTATTACATCCTGCTGCTGCAAGTATAACAAACAGCTGACTTATGTTTTCAGTTTCTAAAAGCAGAAGCTTGGTACTTCTGGGGTTCCTGAAGTACTGCTGGGGTTCCTCTACCACTCCTGTGTCCTAATGGCCCGGTAGAACTTTTGACTCTTCTTTACCTTGGAGGCAGGGGGCAGGGGGCCGTGGGGACTGACTCCCATGGTCTACGTCCTTATTGCACAGAGGGGATCTAGCAGGGTCTCTGCCCTTTGCTAGGCTCTCTTTTCCTCCCAGGGGGAGGCCAGCAGGGATCTCTGTCCTACCTTAGCTTCTCCTTTCCCCTTTCCTGGGGTTCACATTTCCCCTCTGTGGCATTAAGGAAGGTTCTGGCTAAAAGAATACAGAGATAGTAAAAGGATCAGTGGTTTGTAAGGGTTTGTGGGTGGGCGGGGGGGGAAGGGTAGGCTAAAGGGTGGAGCACAGTGTATTTTTAGGGAAGGGAGACGATTCTGTGCTACTGTAATGGAGAACGTCTAACATTCTGCACTTGGCAAAACCCACAGAACTGTAACACAGCAAGTAAACACTGATGCAAACAGTGGGCTTTAGTTAATAATGGATCAATATTGGTTCCTCAGCTGTAACAGCTATACCACACTAAAGCAAGATAATAGGGGAATGATATTAATTAATTATTAGGCTTGTGAAAAGTCTGATATTAATAATGACAGGGGACACTCATTATGTTGTACATGGGAAACGAACATATCATGTTATATGTCAATTATACCTCAGTTAAAAACAGCAATTAAAAAAATAGGGGGGAGGAAAAGGAATATCTGGCTAGCCTTATTCATGCCCATACCTTTCAAAGTCCTTGCCTTCCCCACCTCATCACCCAGGTGGGGGGGTCATGAGCTCTCACACCAGTTGTGCTCCTACTGCTTCATTTGACGTGCTTGCGTCTGACCGGGTCTTCTGAGAATGTCCTCCCAGTTGCCCAAATGGTTGACAGAGGAGTTGGGAGGGACGTTTGCTGTGTGTGGCACATGTGGGCCCGTGAGCGTGCATGTTGGTGTGGCCTCCTCACCCAGATGCTTCGGTCCCAGCTACGCAGGTATATGACAAGAATCCCAGGGCACAGGTATGGTCTTTGGAAGCAAACCCACTTGGGATGGAACCCTGATTCAGTGACCTGCTAGCTCTGTCTTCTTGCATAAGTTCTTAAACTACTCTTGTCTTTAATTCCTCATCTGTGAAGTGAAGATTATGATAGTAGTCAACTCAGGAGTTTGTTATGGGGATTCGATGAAATGAGGCAAATTATAGCTCATTGTAGGTTCTAGTAAATGTTAGTTATTTTTTTGGACCCAGGTGTGTGTGCGACAGAGTGGGGGGCATGTCAGTTTCTGAGATATCTGTGAAGGCAGAGGGCCATCACCTACTGGCCTGATTTAGTCATTCCACAAATATTCGTCAAATGCATATGATGTTGTATACTCTCTGCTTTAGGCCCCAGAAGAAAACTGAGTAAAAGCAGACATGGTCTCTGTCCCCATGGAGCTCAGAGTCTAGTGGGAGAGATAGACGTTAATCAAGTAATCACAAAAATGTGTGTAACTGTAAACTATGATACGTGTGCCAAGAAAAAAAAAAGCATGTGATACTGTGAAGGTATTACATAGGAGCACTCGATCTAGCTTGAAATATGGTTAAGAGTAAATTAAGTGCAGAAGGAGAGACCTGTATGTGTGAAGGTCATGTAGCAGAGGTAACCGTGGTTTACTTGAGGAACCATAAGAGCACACGTGTGGCTGGAACCCACAGAAAAGTGGGGGGATAACTGTATGAAATGAGACTGGCAGAGTAGGTGGAGAGGTAGAATAATGGCCCTCGGAGATATCCATGTCCTCACCTCTGGAACCTGTGAATATGTTACCTTACTTATGGCAAAGGGACTTTGCATAAGTAATTAAGGTTAAAGATCTTGAGAGGGGAGATTATCTTGGATTATCTGGGTGGATCAGATAATGTATGAGAAATGAGAATGGAAATGGGAGGGGGTAGGGTGAGAGAGAGAAAGAGAAGGGGAGGGGAGGGGAGGAGAGAGGAGAAGAGAGGGAGAGAGAGAGAGGTGCTATACTGCTAGATTTAAAGATAAAGGAAGGAGGCTACAACTCAAGGAATGCCTGTGACTTCTAGAAGGTGGAAAAGGCAAGGAAACATATTATCTTCTAGAGCTTCTAGAAGGAATGCAGCCCTGCTGACTCCTTGCTTTTGGCCCTGTGAGACCCATTTTAGATTTCTGACCTCCAGAACTATAAGCTAATAAATTTTTGTTGTTTTAGGCCACTAAGTTTGTGACAGTTGGTTCTGCAGAATAGGAAATGAATATGAAGGCTAGTATCAAATCTCATTCTTGTAGGTCCAAAGGGCTCCCACTTAGAGTGCCCTCTGGGGAAATGAGAGGTAAAGGAATAGCTGGGGTGGTTGTGGCCATGCTGAGAGAAGGGTAGGGGCTGGGCAACAGTGGGAAGAGAAGAGATGAACCTGAAAAGTCGTGGGACGTGGCAGGATCTGGTGACTGACTGGCTGTGAGGGACAAAGAAGCAGCTCCGTCATTTAAGGGTTTTGAGACTGAAAGAGTGAGAGGATAGTGGTTGAATTGAACAAGAGAGGAAGAGGGAAAGGGGAGCTAGAGTGGACGGCAGGCTGCAGGTCAGTGTGGCTGAGGTGGAATTAACAGTGAACCTGATTTTATTGTTGTTGAACTTGGAGCACTGATGGAAGAGCCCTTGAACTTGAGCACTAGGATTTGGGGAAACATGGGATGATAATAGATGAACAGGTAATAATTAGGTTAATAGAGTGAAGAACAGAAGAGAAGTTTGGGTTGAAGATGTGCCTCTGGAAGATGAAGATTGAGATGGGAGCTGAAGCAATGAATAGAAAAAAAATTTCTTTGAGACAGTCTAAAGGTAGCAGGGAAGAGGGAAGTTAAGCTAGCATTCATTGAGCACCTGCTTCGACCAGGCATTAGAGTACATTTTATTTTTTAAATACATGTTAACTAATTTAATCCCAATAACAGCCGTCCGTTTTATCCATTATGACATAGTGTTGGAACTGTTTTGATGATAAGTACAGAATCAGAGAAGATAAGTAACTTGCTTATAATCAAACAATCAGTAAATTGTCTTTTACACCATGCACACAGTTAGGAGAAGCCAAGAAGCAGGAGGGATCTACAGGGTCAAATATTACTAGTCAAAGATTGTCCGATCAGAATTCAGAATCCTGAACGATGCTTCACTAGAACCCAGCCTCTGGATCACTGGGTATTAGGCGGCACTCTTTTGAGGTATGTTTCATTGTCAATGGTCTCTTCAGTTATATCAGGGCTTCTATTGAAGCGTCTCTACAATATGCTGTGATGAGGGGGATGATGATGTGTGTGTGACAGAGAGAGAGAGAGAGACAGAGAAATCATAGATCGCCATTCTCTCAGGCACGATTAAGCTTCCTGACTATAACTAAGGTTATAGAAGATGTTGGTTTTCAAGATGCCAGACCTTCCCAGAAGTACTGGTTATAATTTTATGACAAACACTGTGGGAAGTATTTGACTTTTGGCTAGGAAGTTTCGTGGTCCAGATAAATCAATGATATACGACACATCTTTTAAATTCCCCCCAATCAGGTCTATGCAAGGCACACTTTCGTGGCCCACCCACATTCAGGCAGAATCAGATGGTGTATTAATTCAGACTTGAGTTAAAAACTCTCCCCTCTCTTGTTTTAGCTGTTCAAGATGCGGTCTGCATCTAGTTATTAGAATGAACACTTCCAGTGACCATCGCCCTGGATCTAATACTCCATATGGCACCGGAGTGAAGGCTCTTGACATGTGCACTTTTGTCTTTGGTCATTTCAGACTGAAAATACAATTAGACTTGGCTGTCAGACAGATGAAATCTGTTATATTTCCCCTGTAGGACCTGCACTTGGTCCAGATCAATAAATATAAAACCGCCTGCCCATAAATTGCAAACTAAGCTTGCAGCTTCAATACATGTGGGCTTAAATTCACTTGTATCTGGCATCCACTGCTTCCTGGCCAAACAGCCTGTTTCTGTGATTAGTGCAGTATCATAGCTGGACCAGAAAAACAAGGCTGCAAACCATCACTATAAAGCAGCAGGTGGCTTTGCCACACCTTCCCTGTAAGGGCAGTTCCCCCAGAAAATGGGGTTATAGCTGCTGCTGTCTAGAATGGAACTTTAAAATTGGGATGAGTTCAAGTCATTTCCTGAGTATAGCTCCACAAATCTGTTATTTTTTTCCTATGCCTTCTCAAGATTTCAAATGGCATTTGTAATAAGCTTTGCCTGGACACGACTTGTCACACGGAAGAGACGTGCTTTATACACAGAGACACAAGATTCTCTGTGTATGCTTGACAGAGGCAGCTCTTACCTGATGATACGTACATGTTGGAGTGGCTTCATGGAGAATATGAGATGTGCTTTCTCTTTCTCCAGAGGACATTAACCGAGATAACATTGATTTGGGGGAAAGGTAAACTCTTAAAACCTATTTTCTTTCCCCATTTAGTTTAACGTACAGGTCCGGATTCACACAAAGGGAATTTTTTTCTAGTGGAATTAGGCTGTAGAATTTGCTGCGGTGGGATATTAAGGGAGGCAATTAACCTAGACTGTTTAGAGGCAAGAATTAGACATTTGCTGTATCTGAATAGGAAGAACATCTCTATTTTCAGGAGCTACTGTGGAATCAAAACCTTCATATTTCCAAATATGGTGCTTGCTAAGCGAAGTGATTACAAAATCAGGTCAAGAAAAAAAATCCTTTGAAGCAGACAATATAAAAAGACATGTCAAGTGAGCTGGTGGAGTAACTTCCTTGAAGGCCACCGCTCTTGGGGCTAGAACAGATTCTGAGATCACGGACATAGAGAAAAGACTGGTGGCTGCCAACGGGAAGGGGGTTGGGGGAGGGATGGAGTGGGAGGCTGGAGTTAGCAGATGTAAGCTATTATATAGAGAATGGATAAACAACAGAGTCCTACTGTACAGCACAGAGAACTATATTCAGTTTTCTATGAGAAAACATAATGGTAAAGACTATGAAGAAAAGAATGTGTATATATATATATATATATATACACATATACACACACACACATATATATACACATACATATATATATACACACACACGTATAACTGAATCATTTTGCTATACAGCAATACTTAACACAACATTGTAAATCAACTATACTTTGAAAAGAAAACTATTCTGAGGATGGCTAAATCCACCCGGCTGAGTGCTGCTTCCTTGCTTGGTCCAGACATTCCTCTTCTGGGAATTCATGGGGGTCCAGTAACATGGATGTCGGTTGTCTGATGCTGCCCACTTTGATGTGCTCATGTTATAACAGAATCTTCTCATGAGTGGTGAATGAGAATAGCCCTTCGAGGCCCATTTAAAATTAATAATTCAAAAGAGGTGGAACAAACAATACATATTATTATTTTTTTAACATCTTTATTGGAGCATAATTGCTTTACAATGGCGTGTTACTTTCTACTTTATAACAAAGTGAATCAGTTATACATATACATATGTTCCCATATCTCTTCCCTCTTGTGTCTCCCTCCCTCCCACCCTCCCTATCCCACCCCTCTAGGTGGTCACAAAGCACTGAGCTGATCTCCCTGTGCTATGAGTCTGCTTCCCACTAGCTACTATTTTATGTTTGGTAGTGTATATATGTCCATGCCACTCTCTCACTTTGTCACAGCTTACCCTTCCCCCTCCGCATACCCTCAAGTCCATGCTCTAGTAGGTCTGTGTCTTTATTCCTGTCTTACCCCTAGGTCCTGCATGACCTTTTTTTTTTTTCTTAGAGTCCATATATATGTGTTAGCATACGGTATTTGTTTTTCTCTTTCTGACTTACTTCACTCTGTATGACAGACTCAAGGTCCATCCGCCTCACTACAAATAACTCAATTTCGTTTCTTTTAATGGCTGAGTAATATTCCATTGTATATATGTGCCACATCTTCTTTATCCATTCATCTGCTGATGGACACTTCGGTTGCTTCCATGTCCTGGCAATTGTAAATAGAGCTGCAATGAACATTTTGGTACATGACTCTTTTTGAATTACAGTTTTCTCAGGGTATATGCCCAGTAGTGGGATTGCTGGGTCATATGGTAGTTCTATTTGTAGTTTTTTAAGAACCTCCATACTGTTCTCCATAGTAGCTGTATCAATTTACATTCCCACCAACGTGCAAGAAGGTTCCCTTTTCTCCACACCGTCTCCAGCATTTATTGTTTCTAGATGTTTTGATGATGGCCATTTTGACCGGTGTGAGATAATATCTCATTGTAGTTTTGATTTGCATTTCTCTAATGATTAATGATGTTGAGCATCCTTTCATGTGTTTGTTGGCAATCTGTATATCTTCTTTGGAGAAATGTCTATTTAGGTCTTCTGCCCATTTTTGGATTGGGTTGTTTGTTTTTTTGTTATTGAGCAGCATGAGCTGCTTGTAAATTTTGGAGATTCATCCTTTGTCAGTTGCTTCATTTGCAAATATTTTCTCCCTTTCTGAGGGTTGTCTTTTGGTCTTGTTTATGGTTTCCTTTACTGTGCAAAAGCTTTGAAGTTTCATTAGGTCCCATTTGTTTATTTTTGTTTTTATTTCCATTTCTCTAGGAGGTGGGTCAAAAAGAATCTTGCTGTGATTTATGTCACAGAGTGTTCTGCCTATGTTTTCCTCTAAGAGTTTGATAGTGTCTGGCTTTACATTTAGGTCTTTAATCCATTTTGAGTTTGTTTTTCTGTATGGTGTTAGGGAGTGTTCTAATTTCATACTTTTACATGTAGCTGTCCAGTTTTCCCAGCACCACTTATTGAAGAGGCTGTCTTTTCTCCACTGTATATTCTTGCCTCCTTTATCAAAGATAAGGTGACCATATGTGCATGGGTTTATCTCTGGGCTTTCTATCCTGTTCCATTTATCTATATTTCTGTTTTCGTGCCAATAACATACTGTCTTGATTACTGTATCTTTGTAGTATAGTCTGAAGCCAGGGAGCCTGATTCCTCCAGCTCCATTTTTCGTTCTCAAGATTGTTTTGGCTATTCGGGGCTTTTGTGTTTCCATACAAATTGTGAAATCTTTTGTTCTAGTTCTGTGAAAAATGCCAGTGGTAGTTTGATAGGGATTGCATTGAATCTGTAGATTGCTTTGGGTAGTAGAGTCATTTTCACTATGTTGATTCTTCCAATCCAGGAACATGGTATATCTCTCCATCTATTTGTATCATCTTTAATTTCTTTCATCAGTGTCTTATAATTTTCTGCATACAGGTTTTTGTCTCCTTAGGTAGGTTTATTCCTAGATACTTTATTCTTTTTGTTGCAGTGGTAAATGGGAGTGTTTTCTTAATTTCACTTTCAGATTTTTCATCATTAGTGTATAGGAATGCCAGAGATTTCTGTGCATTAATTTTGTATCCTGCTACTTTACCAAATTCATTGATTAGCTCTAGTAGTTTTCTGGTAGCATCTTTAGGATTCTCTATGTATAGTTTCATGTCATCTGTAAACAGTGACAGCTTTACTTCTTTTCCGATTTGGATTCCTTTTATTTCTTTTTCTTCTCTGATTGCTGTGGCTAAAACTTCCAAAACTATGTTGAATAAGAGTGGTGAGAGTGGGCAACCTTGTCTTCTTCCTGATCTTAGTGGAAATGGTTTCATTTTTTCACCATTGAGGACGATGTTGGCTGTGGGTTTGTCATATATGGCCTTTATTATGTTGAGAAAATTTCCCTCTATGCCTACTTTCTGCAGGGTTTTTATCATAAATGGGTGTTGAATTTTGTCGAAAGCTTTCTCTGCATCTATTGAGATGATCATATGGTTTTTCTCCTTCAATTTGTTAATATGGTGTATCACATTGATTGATTTGCGTATATTGAAGAATCCTTGCATTCCTGGAATAAACCCCACTTGATCATGGTGTATGATCCTTTTAATGTGCTGTTGGATTCTGTTTGCTAGTATTTTGTTGAGGATTTTTGCATCTATGCTCATCAGTGATATTGGCCTGTAGTTTTCTTTCTTTGTGACATCCTTGTCTGGTTTTGGTATCAGGGTGATGGTGGCCTTGTAGAATGAGTTTGGGAGTGTTCCTCCCTCTGCTATATTTTGGAAGAGTTTGAGAAGGATAGGTGTTAGCTCTTCTCTAAATGTTTGATACAATTCGCCTGTGAAGCCATCTGGTCCTGGGCTTTTGTTTGTTGGAAGATTTTTAATCACAGTTTCAATTTCAGTGCTTGTGATTGATCTGTTCATATTTTCTATTTCTTCCTGGTTCAGTCTTGGCATGTTGTGCATTTCTAAGAATTTGTCCATTTCTTCCAGGTTGTCCATTTTATTGGCATAGAGTTGCTTGTAGTAATCGCTCATGATCCTTTGTACTTCTGTAGTGACAGTTGTTACTTCTACTTTTTCATTTCTAATTCTATTGATTTGAGTCTTCTCCCTTTGTTTCTTGATGAGTCTGGTGAATGGTTTATCAATTTTGTTTATCTTCTCAAAGAACAAGCTTTTAGTTTGATTGATCTTTGCTATCGTTTCCTTCATTTCTTTTTCATTTATTTCTTATCTGATCTTTATGATTTCTTTCCTTCTGCTAACGTTGGGTTTTTAGTTTTGTTCTTCTTTCTCTAATTGCTTTAGGTGTAAGGTTAGGTTGTTTATTTGAGATGTTTCCTGTTTCTTAACTTAGGATTGTATTGCTATAAACTTCCCTTTTAGAACTGCTTTTGCTGCATCCCATAGGTTTTGGGTCGTCATGTCTCCATTGTCATTTGTTTCTAGGTATTTTTTGATTTCCTCTTTTATTTCTTCAGTGATCACTTCGTTATTAACTAGTGTATTGTTTAGCCTCCATGCGTTTGTATTTTTTACAGATCTTTTCCTGTAATTGATACCTAGTCTCATAGCTTTGTGGTCGGAAAAGATACTTGATACAATTTCAATTTTCTTAAATTTACCGAGGCTAGATTTGTGACCCAAGATATGATCTATCCTGGAGAATGTTCCATGAGCACTTGAGAAAAATGTTTATTCTGTTGTTTTTGGATGGAATGTCCTATAAATATCGACTAAGTCAATCTTGTTTAATGTATCATTTAAAGCTTGTGTTTCCTTATTTATTTTCATCTTGGACGATCTGTCCATTGGTGAAACTGGGGTGTTAAAGTCCCCTACTATGATTGTGTTACTGTCAATTTCCCCTTTTATGGCTGTTAGTATTTGTCTTATGTATTGAGGTGCTCCTATGTTGGGTGCATAAATATTTACAATTGTTATATCTTCTTCTTGAATCGATCCCTTGATCATTATGTTGTGTCCTTCTTTGTCTCTTGTAATAGTGTTTATTTTAAAGTCTATTTTGTCTGATACGAGAATTGCTATTCCAGCTTTCTTTTGATTTCCATTTGCATGGAATATCTTTTTCCATCCCCTCACTTTCAGTCTGTATGTGTCCCTAGGTCTGAAGTGGGTCTCTTAGACAGCATATATATGGGTCTTGTTGTTGTATCCATTCAGCCAGTCTCTGTCTTTTGGTGGGAGCATTTAATCCATTTACATTTAAGGTAATTATCAATATGTATGTTCCTATTCCCATTTTCTTAATTGTTTTGGGATTGTTATTGTAGGTCTTTTCCTTCTCTTGTGTTTCTTGCCTAGAGAAGTTCCTTTAGCATTTGTTGTAAAGCTGGTTTGGTGGTGCTGAACTCTCTCAGCTTTTGCTTGTCTGTAAAGGTTTTAATTTCTCCGTCAAATCTGAATGAGATCCTTGCTGGGTAGAGTAATCTTTGTTGTAGGTTTTTCTCCTTCATCACTTTAAATATGTCCTGCCAGTCCCTTCTGGCTTGCAGAGTTTCTGCTGAAAGATCAGCTGTTAACCTTATGGGGATTCCCTTGTGTGTTATTTGTTGTTTTTCCCTTGCTGCTTTTAATATGCTTTCTTTGTATTTAATTTTTGATAGTTTGATTAATATGTGTCTTGGTATGTTTCTCCTTGGATTTATCCTGTATGGGACTCTCTGCACTTCCTGGACTTGATTAACTATTTCCTTTCCCATATTAGGGAAGTTTTCAACCATAATTTCTTCAAATATTTTCTCAGGTCCCTTTCTTTTTCTCTTCTTCTGGGACCCCTATAATTCGAATGTTGGTGCGTTTAATGTTGTCCCAGAGGTCTCTGGGACTGTCCTCAGTTCTTTTCATTCTTTTTTCCCTATTCTGCTCTGCAGTAGTTATTTCCACTATTTTATCTTCCAGGTCACTTATCCATTCTTCTGCCTCAGTTATTCTGCTATTGATCCCATCTAGAGTATTTTTAATTTCATTTATTGTGTTTTTCATCATTGCTTGTTTCCTCTTTAGTTCTTCTAGGTCCTTGTTAAATGTTTCTTGTATTTCTCTATTCTATTGCCAAGATTTTGGATCATGTTTACTATCATTATTCTGAATTCTTTTTCAGGTAGACTGCCTATTTCCTCTTCATTTGTTAGGTCTGGTGGGTTTTTACCTTGCTCCTTCATCTGCTGTGTGTTTTTCTGTCTTCTCATTTTGCTTATCTTACTATGTTTGGGGTCTCCTTTTTGCAGGCTGCAGGTTCATAGTTCCCGTTGTTTTTGGTGTCTGTCCCCAGTGGCTAAGGTTGGTTCAGTGGGTTGTGTAGGCTTCCAGGTGGAGGGGACTGCTACCTGTGTTCTGGTGGATGAGGCTGGAACTTGTCTTTCTGGTGGGCAGGTCCATGTCTGGTGGTGTGTTTTGGGGTGTCTGTGGACTTATTATGATTTTATGCAGCCTCTCTGCTAATGGGTGGGGTTGTGTTCCTATCTTGCAAGTTGTTTGGCATAGGGTGTCCAGCACTGTAGCTTGCTGGTCGTTGAGTGAGGCTGGGTCTTGGTGTTGAGATGGAGATCTCTGGGAGATTTTCCCGGTTTGATATTACGTGGAGCTGGGAGGTCTCTTGTGGACCAGTGTCCTGAAGTTGGCTCTCCCTCCTCAGAGGCACAGCACTGACTCCTGGCTGCAGCACTAAGAGCCTTTCATCCACACGGCTCAGAATAAAAGGGAGAAAAAGTAGAAAGAAAGAAGGAAAGAAAGAAAGAGGATAAAATAAAATAAAGTAAGGTAAAATAAAATAAAGTTATTAAAATAAAAATATTATTAAGAAAAAAAATTTTTTGTAAAGTAAAAAAATTAAAAAAACGGACGGATAGAACCCTAGGACAAATAGTGAAAGTAAAGCTATACAGACAAAATCTCACACAGAAGCATACACATACACACTCACAAAAAGAGGAAAAGGGGAAAAAATAATCTGTCTTGCTCCCAAAGTCCACCTCCTTAATTTGGGATGATCTGTTGTCTATTCAGGTGTTCCACAGCTGCAGGTACATCAAGTTGATCGTGGAGCTTTAATCCGCTGCTTCTGAGGCTGCTGGGAGAGATTTCCCTTTCTCTTCTTTGTTCTCACAGCTCCCAGGGCTCAGCTTTGGGTTTGGCCGCGCCTCTGTGTTTAGGTCGCTGGAGGGCGTCTGTTCTTCCCTCAGACAGGACGGGGTTAAAGGTGCAGCTGCTTTGGGGGCTCTGGCTCACTCAGGCCGGGGGGAGGGAGGGGCACAGAGTGCGGGGCGAGCCTGCGGCGGCAGAGGCCGGCGTGACATTGCACCAGCCTGAGGCGCGCCGTGCGTTCTCCCGGGGAAGTTGTCCCTGGATCCCGGGACCCTGGCAGTGGCGGGCTGCACAGGCTCCCCGGAAGAGGGGTGTGGAGAGTGACCTGTGCTCGCACACAGGCTTCTTGGTGGCGGCAGCAGCAGCCTTAGCGTCTCATCCCCGTCTCTGGGGTCCGCGCTTTTAGCCGCGGCTTGCGCCCGTCTCTGGAGCTCCTTTAAGCAGCGCTCTGAATTCCCTCTCCTCGCGCACCAGGAAACAAAGAGGCAAGAAAAAGTCTCTTCCCTCTTCGGCAGGTCCAGACTTTTCCCCGGACTCCCTCCCGGCCAGCCGTGGTGCACTAACCCCCTGCAGGCTGTGTTCACGCAGCCAACCCCAGTCCTCTCCCTGCGCTCCGACCGAAGCCCGAGCCTCAGCTCCCAGCCCCGCCCGCCCTGGTGGGTGAGCAGACAAGCCTCTCGGGCTGGTGAGTAGTGGTCGGCCCTGATCCTCTGTGCGGGAATCTCCCCGCTTTGCCCTCCGCAACCCTGTTGCTGTGCTCTTCTCCGCGGCTTCGAAGCTCCCCCCTCTGCCACCTGCAGTCTCCACCCGCAAAGGGGCTTCTAGTGTGTGGAAACCTTTCCTCCTTCACGGCTCCCTCCCACTGGTGCCGGTCCCGTCCCTATTCTTTTGTCTCTGTTTATTCTTTTTTCTTTTGCCCTACCCAGGTACGTGGGGAGTTTCTTGCCTTTTGGGAGGTCTGAGGTCTTCTGCCAGCCTTCAGTAGGTGTTCTGTAGGAGTTTTTCCATGTGTAGATGTATTTCTGGTGTATCTGTGGGGAGGAAGGTGATCTCTGCGTCTTACTCGTCCGCCATCTTCTCCTCTCACCTCTAACAATACATATTATATCTTCAGGCTGTGTATTTTGGGGAAATCATGATTTGGGTAAATTATCCCGAAGTCACGTTAGACTTTATGTGTCTTTTTAATTCTAGTAAGTAAAATCTGGTCAAGGTTTGAATTGGTATAGACCAAGGATTACAATCTTTCAGACATCGTAGGAGGGGGAAGGGTACCGAACTGGTCCATGAACAGGCCAGAGAATGAACTTCAACCTTAAAAAAATCAAAGCACAACTGTAAGCCTCATTTTACTAACTAGAGATTAGTTTATATCAACAAACTGGTTTAAAAACATTCCCTCCCCTTTGCCCCTCAAACCCAGCAATACTTAACAGGAAACAAATGAAACATTCAAATTAGGATAACTCAAGGAAAATCTAAGGAGTTTTATTTACTGATACAAAGGGGTGAGTTCACGGAAACGAGAAGGGATAGTTTAGTAAACTGGAGCTGTAACAACTGAGCTGTTACCACCCCTGGGGCTGAGAGGGGGGTGAAGATGGAGAGGTTACTGAACCAGTTACCAAAGCCACAAGAGGAAAGAGTTTCGTAAAATGTGAAAAACATGGTTTGAAAAGACACACGCAGCCCAATGTTCACTGTAGCACTGTTTACAATAGCCAAGACATGGAAGCAACCTAAATGTCCATTGGCAGATGGATGGATAAACAAGATGTGGTACACATATAAAATGGAATATTACTCAGCCATTAAAAAGAATGAAATGATGCCACTTGCAGCAACATGGATGGACCTGGAGATTATCACACTAAGCGAAGTAAGTCAGAGGGAGAAAGACAAATATTATATGTTATCACGTATACATGGAATCTAAAAAAAAATGATACGAATGCACTTATTTACAAAACAGAAACAGACTCACAGACTAGAGAGTGAACTTATGATTACCAGGGGGAAGGGGTTGGGGGGAGGGATAGGGAGTTTGGGATTGACAGGTATACACTGGTATATTTAAAATAGATAACCAACCAGGACCTACTGTAAAAAAAAAATTTATTGGTTTCTAAATTGGTAATAATATATGCCAAGATTGAAAAAAAAGTGTCTTCTTGAGAGATGAGTAGTGACTTTTAATTAAGGCATCTGTCATCTCCAGTGAAGCTTACAGGGAAGCAGCCAGGGAGATACACGCCCTTCTTCTCCTTTCTTCCTCCCTTGGATTTCCTGTTAGGACTTCCCACTGGCCAGAGGGCCCAGGAGCTCTGCTGATGTGGTCCATGATGGTTAGAGTAAAGGTGGAGAGCGTGTCTCCACCAATTGGAAGACGTACCGCACACCAACCTAGTTTACCAAGCGAGAACGGAGTCAATCAAATATTTTACTTTCTTTATAACATTCAGCTGCGCTGCAAGCATGGTAGTTTTGAGCAAGTGGGCATTTCTAGAAGGACAGGCTTCAGTGTGAGAATTAGATGGAGCCAGAGGACAGCGCGAGGGGTCTGGGAGGACACGGTAGCCGGGGAAAAATCTTTGCCTGCGTGGGTAAAGGATAAGCTTTGAGGTGGGAGAGCAAAAAAGGATGCTGTACATGACATTTTGTAGTTGGCAAAAGCACAGAATCCACTCCCCTAATTTTGCTATTAGAGGTTGGAGAGCTTATGGGCTAGCTCGGAGGCCCGTGAGAGTCATTGCAGTGTCAGTGTTCAAATCTTGGTCTATTAACTTGCTCTCCACTCAGGTTTTCTCTTTTCAACACTGTCTCCTGAACAGATATCATCAACTTAACGTTTTGCCAAGACTCCTATTGACAGTGGCTACTCTATGTTTGAGCTACGTTTTTTCTTCTTTTTTTCAAATTGAAGTATAGTCGATTGACAATATTATATTAGTTTCAGGTGTACAGCATAGTGATCCAATATTCTTATAGATTATACTCCATTCCATTTAAAGTTACTACAGAAGAATGGCTACATTTCTCTGTGCTCTACAATATATCCGTGTTACTTATCCTTGTTGCTTATCTATATTTTATACGTAGTAGTCGGTATCTCTTAATCCCCTCCCCCCTCTTGCCCCTCCCCCCTTTCCTTCTCCCCACTGGTAACCACTAGTTTGTTTTCTATATCTGTGAGTCTGTTTCTCTTTTGTTATATAAATTCGTTTGCTTTATTTTTTAGATTCCACATATAAGTGATAACACACAGTATTTGTCTTTCTCTGACTTATTTCACTAAGCATAATACTCTCCAGGGCCATCCACATTGTGGCAAATGGCAGAATTTCATTCTATTTTATGGCCAGGTAATATTCGATTATATATTGAATATATAATTCAATGTGATCTTCTCTATCCATTCATCTGTTGATGGATACTCGGGTTGCTTCCATATCTTGGCTATTGTAAATAATGCTGCTATGAACATTGGGGTGCATGTGTCTTTTCTGATTAGTGTTTTTGTCTTTGTTTTGGGTGTATACCCGGAAGTAGAATTGCTGGATCATATGGTGGTTCTATTTTTATTTTTTTTGAGGGCACTCCGTACTGTTTTCCATAGTGGCAGGGCTACATTTTGAATGCCATTTCCTGTGTTTCAGGCAGAAAAATATACAAACGTATACTTGGAAACTACTTAATGCTCATTATATATAGTTTATCTACCTATCTATTGATCTATCGATCTATCATATATCTGGTACTGTGCTAGGTGTTTGGATAGTTATAAGCGAAATAATAGTCATGGTGTCTGCCCTCAAGTGGTTTACCACCTACACTGTCTCACGTACAGCCTTGAACATCACCCTCTGTTTTCTGTGGTGTTTCCTGGGTTCTGTTCCCAGCCCTTTTCTCTGTGGGCTCACTGCCTGAGAAGAGGTGATTTTCCAGAACGGAATTGGGCATGAAACCTCCAGTTCTCTGAACTTAACGTTGACGGGTCTGGAAGAATCATGAATGCAGAAGAGTGAGACATCTATAAGTGATGTGTGCGCTTCTGAGATGAAAACAGAAAGTACAGTAACATCAGAAAGCAAGGACTATGTTGGGAGTTCCTCTGATAATTACTGGTAGAATGCATTGAGATCTCCCTTTGGAGCTGAAATGCCATTAAAAAAAATCATAATGGCTACAAAAGCTTGGAACTCATGAAAATTTATAAACAGAAAATAGAGATATTGAAGAAATGACGTGAGGTGGAGACAATAGAACCTTAGACAAAATTATAAATGATGCATAAAAGTAAGAAAAATATGAAGTTCCACCGTATTCCACACTGAGCATATACCTGTTAAGCTGAGTAATCAATGAAGATGTGTGTTTTTGGCGCACAGCTTCTGCCCTAGAGGTACAAAAGTACACCGTGTAAGTTAGTTACTGAATGAATGAGTTAAGACAGAGATGAGGTCATAGTCAGTTTATTTGTTCTACCATTTTTCCTTTTATTCGCATTGGACATTTTTTTTACCTGCTTTCTCCTTTCTGACGTTTCAGAGTACACACAGTGATTTGAATTCCGAGATATCCGATACAAGAAAGTTGGTGGTGAGATTTACCCAAAGAATCAAGCTTTGAGACATTGAAATCTTACAATAAACCTATGTCATCATATAACATAGGCAGATCTTCAATAAGCATCCCCGAGCGAAACATAACAACTATACACACGGGGTGGGAACAGCAAAGCAGACAGTACCCCTGAGGCCAGCCCCTTACGCTTGTCTAGCTGGAACCTCACCTTCTGTCAGCCTTTTGGAGACCACACAGTTTTCCTGGATTTTGCTTCCAAAGAAAGGAGGCTGCCTTTGCCAGGCTATGAGACTTTAAAGAAGATTACTAGGCTTAGCTGCCATTTTAGGATTCAGACATTCATTCCACGCTCTAGTACCTAGAGAGAGGGGGAGAAAAAATGAGACAGGCTTTTCACGCTCATAAAAAACACCGGGCATTCAAGCTAATGGACAGAAGGAGAGATTTGGGCTGTGGACTTGCCTCGTGCGGGATGGATGTTACACCTTTCTGCTGTGTCTTTGCTGATGGAAAGGCAGGGGCTGGCTGAAGACTCCCATGGGAGTGGGCATGAGTACCACCCCCTGGCCTCCTCTGGGGGTCAAGATATAAAAGTGGGTGCTTAGAAAGTCAGCAGGTCTGATTCACATCCTCCAGGCAGTACTTACGGGGCATTTTGGGCCCATCAGATGGCTCGTGATAATGTACAGTGGTGCAGTTTGTATTTTTACCGCAGGCCAATTAAGAAGGGGGAGAGAGAGTGGTAAGCAAAATGGTTATGTCCTTACAAAGCGGAAACAACAGTCAGAGCAGCTGGAGGAGAGGAAAAAAAAAAAAAAGACGCACAGAAAGGAACTAGCCAGCCACTTAAAGCAGTTAAAAGGGTCAGGCAGCTCGTGCTATGTTGCCCACCCCCTGCCAGAAAATCCCTTTTCCTGCTGGTTGGTGGAGCAGTGGAGATTTTCAACAGGGAATAATTGTGTGGTAACATATGTTCATCCAGACATAGATTGGTGAGCTTAAAATCAAATAGTTTTTTTTTTAAAAAAACGTCATTGGAAGAGGAAATGATGTTTCTCGACATTCTTATCAGAGTGCTGTAAGGCTTGCACTCTCCCGTTTTGTGATTTAGCCCTTCCCTCCTATATCTGTTTCTATTCTGCCTTTAGAAAGCCAGGGAGGGCTTCCCTGGTGGCGCAGTGGTTGAGGGTCCACCTGCCGATGCAGGGGACGCGGGTTCGTGCCCCGGTCCGGGAGGATCCCACATGCCGCGGAGCGGCTGGGCCCGTGAGCCATGGCCGCTGAGCCTGCACGTCCGGAGCCTGTGACCCGCAACGGGAGGGGCCGCAGCAATGAGAGGCCCAGCGTGCAAAAAAAAAAAAGAGAGCTTTCGAAAAAATTTAATCATTTGATGACTATTTTTTTTCCAGCTTCACTGAGGGCAAGTTTTTGAGTGTGGGTTTGTAAAAACGCACCCTTTCTCTGATGTTCAGGGTGTACTACCTACTCCATGAAATTCTCTTGGGGCCTGTCCTCACCAGGCTACTTCTTAACTTGCTTTTATTTCCTTGAGGTGCCTGGGATCGCTGGAGAACAGGAATAAGAAGAGAGAGCAGGGGGAAGGGAGGGATGGATAAAAGGGGAAATAAATCAGGGATTACTTAACGAAGCAAGGACGAGAGAGAGGAAGGAGGAAAGGTGGAATCAATGGAAAATGTTAGTAATTTGAACAAGAATAACATCTTGCTACTTAAAACGAACGATGGGAAACAAATTCATCAGTCCTGCTGACTGCCTGTGGGAGGAGGGACAGAGTAGGAGAGTTGGGGTAAATACACCCAGTTTATGAATATCTGAATGTATTTGGTCGCTTAAGACATAATGATTGCTCCTGAGACAGGGGAAAAAAGAAAAAATTTTCCAGGTAATTTAAGCCCTAAATGCTACTATTGAAAAAAACAGGGGTGTAACAGAGCTAGGAATAGGGGTGACATATCCACTCCCAGATGGCTGTTTAAGCTGATGGAATTCCCTGGCTGTTTTTGCACATTCTAGTTTTCTTTTTTTAAAAGAAGTTTTAATATTTTATTTTATTTTTTAAAATTCTTTGGCCGTGCAGCATATGGGATCTTAGTTCCCCGACCAGGGATCAAACCCGCGCCCCCTGCATCGGAAGCGCAGAGTCTTAACCCCTGGACCACCAGGGAAGTCCTGCACATTCTATTTTGACTTCACTTTTTCAAACACAATTTCAAGCTTTATCTTTCTACCTGATTATAAAAATGCAACCCAAGTATCAGCCCTGTGCTTTCCCGACTCAAGGATCCCAGTGCTGTAGTCTTAGGGGCAGGAGGTGTATGTCTCACGTCCTTTTCTGAGTTGTGCCCCTGGCATCTGCCTGAGTCACACACAACCCTTGGGTTCTTCTGGGTGAAAAAGAGTGGCCATGTGAAAAGTGCGAGGGGCAAGCGTTAGCTGTGTCTCATGATCTGGATCTCAGGTTATCTGTGAAAGTGTATCTCAGAGCTAATTCCAACGAATATGAAGATCTTCTGCAAGTAAACAATCATTAGCAAAAAGCAGGAGCAAAACCACACAGTCCATCTAACCTATTCTATAAATTCACTGAAGTCCTGTAATTTCTCCTCTTAGGGACTCCAACCATCGCTTCAGTGAAAGGGTCCCTTGAAACCCCACTGAATTCTCGAGACAACCTTCTCTCGCCCTTCATTTCATCAATAGGCACCTGGGAGTCTTTAAACTTGTGGCTGGATGCAGGACTATTTAGGAATCTAGACTCACCCTGAAAATATAGCCCTCAGGCTGCTCTAGTTACCTGTTACCCTGTTGGTGCAAAAGGAGGAGGTGTCTTTAAAACGTTTTAGCCACTTCACAAATTTGAATTCTACACATTTCACCAGTGATTGCCCATTTCTGATATCCATTATGCTCATTAACAACCCATTAATGTCTCCTATGAAAACCCATTTCTGAAATTCAGTATGCTAATTAGTGGAACCATTTCTTGTTCATGAGAGATGTGGATTACAGAAGGGCTTTTAGTAACTGCCTCTGGAGTGTGGCCTTTCTGATAAAATGCCAGCTGACCGCCCCAGGGTGTGGATTCCTGATTAGAACAATTGTCTTCTTCTAGGGTGTAGCCTAAACTAGAAAGAAAAAACCCGTGCACATCTATATTATAGTATATTTGCTAAAGTAGTTAGTAAGTTCTGGATACGATAGGTCATGTGAATACAAATCTTTTTACTGTAAGTTTAAATGGCTATATCATATTAATTGTGTGTGTGCCACAATAACGGATTCCCTTTTGTTTGGACATTTATCGGAGCGTCCTTATTTTTAGTCACCTGTTTGGTTTCTTCCTTAAAATGAATTCCTAGAAATGGAATTGCTGGGTCAAAGCTATGCATGTCTAGGTACACACTACTATACATAGAATAAACAACAAGGTCCTACTGTACAGCACAGGGAACTATATTCAATACCTTGTAATAACCTGTAATGGAAAAGAATCTGAAAAAGGATATATATGTGCGGGTGTGTATACCTGAATCACTTTGCTGTACACCAGAAACGGACACAACATTGTAAATCAACTGTACTTCAGTAAAAAAGAGATACGCATGTTTAAATTATGTGCTACTGCTTTCCAAAAGGGCTTGTCTTGATTTAGATAGAGGGCATATGAGAATGTGCATTTTCTTAGGCACCTGTCGGTATTGGTATTGTCCGTATTCTTAATCTTTGCCAGTCTCTTGGTAATCTCACTCAGCCTCATGGCCTTGAATTCCACCTCTGTGCTGATGATTCCCAAATGTCCATCTCCAGTTCAGGGAGGGAAGGGCGCATGGGAACGTACCTTGTAGATCCAGCTGACTCTTTGACATCTCCACTTAGATTCTTAGTATCTAAGAGTATTCTTAGTCTAAGAATATTCTAGTATCCTTTCTGTTGCCAAAAACCTTGATGCCACCTTTGACTCATCGCTCAGACATTCAATCCTTTGCTGTCACATGGCCCAAGTCACTGATATCTCTCACCTGGATTAATGCAATAGTCCCCGAACAGGTTGTCTTACTTCCAGGACAGTCTAGTCTTCACGTGGGAGCCAGAATGATTCTGAGAAGTTGTGAGATAACATCACCCCCTAGTCAAGACCCTCCAATGCCATCCCATCTCATTCATAGTAAAAGCCTGAATCCTTGCAGTGGCCCACAGGGCCTGGGCGATATTGACCACTCCCACCTATGTCCACTCTTACCCTTGTCTTCTCCCCCTCTGGCCGCATTGGTCTCTTTGCTTGCGGACCAAAGCCTCAGGATTTCACAGTGGCTCAAAGCTCTGCCCGGATCACTAGCCTGGCTTGTTAGGGAGACCTTCCCTGATGATCTTCTTTAAAATGCCACCTGTCCCATCCTTAGTAGCCTTCGTCCCCCTTTCCAGCTTTATTTTATTTCATAACACTTCTCTAGTATATTATGTAGCTTACGTATTCATCTTTTTATTGCTTATCTGGACCCAGTGGAATGTACATGTCCCAAGGATAGAACTTTTTTTTTTCTGTTTTCTTTATTCCTGGCTCCCCAGCTCTTAGCATAATGCTTGTCACATAATGGACACTTGACAAACATTTTTTAAAAAATTTTATTCTTATTTTATTTATTTATTTTTTGCTGTGTTGGGTCTTTGTTGCTGTGTGCGGGCTTTCTCTAGTTGCGGCGAGCAGGGGCTACTCTTCATTGCGGTGAGCGGGCTTCTCATTGCAGTGGCTTCTCGTTGCAGAGCACAGGCTCTAGGCGCCCGGGCTTCAGGAGTTGTGGCTTGTGGGCTCTAGAGCGCAGGCTCAGTAGCTGTGGCTCACGGGCTTAGTTGCTCTGCGGCATGTGGGGATCTTCCCTGACCAGGGCTCGAACCCGTGTCCCCTGCACTGGCAGGTGGATTCTTAACCACTGCGGCACCAGGGAAGCCCGACACACATTTTTTGAGGAAATAAAGGAATGAATCTGATAGGTAAGAAATTAAACCTCATTTTTATTTGCATTTTTGATTACTAGTCGGTGAAATTTTAATAATTTTACTTGTACAGAAGGCGTTTCTTAGCTTAATAATCAGTTCACAAAGCATGAAGAAAAAAATTGGTAGTTTGATTACAAATTTAAAACATCTGTGTGGAAAAACATCCCTACCACAAACGGGACTGACAAACAGGAAAGCTACTCGCAATACCTATTTCAGAAAGAAAGGTCAATAGCCCTAATACACAAAGAGTGCTTACAAATCAATAAAAAAGATGAACCCTATAATAGAAAAATGAAGGTGAACTGGCCATTCATAAACAAGAAATGTGAAGAAGGTATCTGGAAAATGTTCATAATCACTTCATTTTTTCTTACACGTGCCTGCTTTGAGCCAGAGAGAATTTTTATTTCCTCTTGCTTCGAATGTCATCTTCCCTGAATTTAATTTCCAAGAAACTTTCATACCTTCTCTGACAACCACAGTGGATTTCCAGCTGTTTTTCCCAGAGCAAATAGAACCCCGTATCCTGTCTCCCTGTTCTATAATCACCTTCCCCCCTTTCCCCTCCTTAACCTCCAAAATACTCTATTATCATGGGCAAAACTCCCCAGAGCTCTACGTCTGGCTACAATGCTTTCCTTCACCATCAAGAAAGAATTGGAATGTGAGGACTGACACCATGCTTATATACTGAGTAGCAGCGCTATTACAAATATTTTTGAATCACACAAAATGTACAGATTTGCTATTTCAACAACGATAAAGACCTGCTCGACTTGCATAGCATTTAATGAACAAACGTGCCAGGAATGCTGACTGACACTCTTTGGCTATCAAGTTTCCCAAGCTTATTTTGCACGGTTTGTAAACTTAGGCTCTGAAATTATTTTTCTTTCATGCAGGCCAAGTGCAGCGCCCTTGTCTCACTTTGGAAAAAGCGTTGTGTCTTATCTTCAACTATGTATCTCCAAAGACAAGGAGAGAGGAAATAAGAGAGAATCACTAACCAGGAAACGCAGGAGTGGAAACGGGTAGCAAGCAGAATGAGCATACACGACGAAACAAAGATGGTTTGGAGACTTTGATAAGGAGAGAATCCTCTGCAGACACCCACTCTCCACTCTAACTGGACCACCCCCAAATTCCCAGAAGAGTGTGGTAAACAGAGGAGCACTGCCATCCCCTTCTCCCCACCCCATGTCCACGTCTAATCCCCAGAACCAGCGGATATGGTATTTTGCACGGCAAAGGGGACTTTGCAGATGTGATCAAATTAAGCATCTTCAGATGGGAGAGATTATCCTGGATAAGCCTGGTGGATCCAATCCAATCACAAGGGTCTTTTTAAGTGAAAGACGAAGGCCAGAGAGTCAGAAGCAGAAAATCAGAGATGGGAGTGATGCAGTTGCTGGCCGGGGCCCGCAGACCAAGGCATGCAGGCGGCCTCTAGAGGGTGGAAACGCAAGGAGACATTCTCCTTTTGAGCCTCTGGAAGGAACACAGCTCTGCAACACCTGTGTGAGCGCTGTAAGACCTCTTTTGGACTTCTGACCTCTTGAACTGTAAGATAATAAATTTGTGTTTTTTCGAGCTACTGAATTCGCTGTAATTTGTTACGGCAGGAAGAGGACATTGATACAAAGAGGATAAATCTTTTGTCATTTCGCTGCTAATGCTCATTTTTAATGTCATCTTGGAATATCTGGAAGGTGTGATGGGAAGTAGGGCCCCTCTCGGGGGCGCCTTCCATTCGCGGTCACATCCTGAGGTCCATGGGTCTTGGGTCTGGCTGCATAGCAGAAGCACCTGTGGACCTTTGAAAAATCATGGATGCCCAGCTCTTCCCCATACCTACTGAATCGCGTTTGCCAGCGATGGGGGTTTAGTCTTGAGTACTTTATTCTTCGGCTCCAGAGGTGACAGTGACACTAGGAAACAGGGTCTCCGGTAGTTAGTTGCGCTGCTGCCCAAACTGTCTCAGCCCATAAGACAGACCTTCCCAAAGGGGCGCCCTCCAGCTGGACAGAAAATCCACTGTCCTCGCCCCATTGCCAGCTCAGAACAGCCCAGGCCAACCTGCCAAAGCACTTCCCACCTAAACTTCTCCCTACAGCCCACGGGGAGGAACTGATGGTGAGGGGTGCTGGTCGCTGTTGCCTCAGGGAGATCCAACGATGATGTTTTCTCCATCTTCGGTGCCTGGCTCTGCATTACATGGTTAGTTTTGTTTTTCTTTTTCTTATTTTCTCTTTCCTTTTTAAGAAAAGAAATGAGAAAGAACAGAAGAGAAGAGAGTGTAGGTACCTAAAAATGTTACTTTGTAGGAGAAATCGGATGGTACTCTTTTTTAAAAAATTTGAAAAAAAATTTATTGAAATATAGTTGATTTACAATGTCGTGTTAGTTTCAGGTATACAGCAAAGTGACTCAGTTATACGTATATATCTATATAAATATATATATTCATTTTTTACATTCTCTTCCACTATAGGTTATTGCAAGGTATTGAGTATAGTTCCCTGTGCTATACAGTAGGTCCTTGTTGGTTATCTACTTTATATGTAGTAGTGTGTATATGTTAATCCCAAACTCCTAATTTATCCCCCCCTGCCCCGTTTGGTAACCATAAATTTGTTTTCTGTGTCTGAGTCTATTTCTGTTTTATAAATAAGTTCATTTGTATCATTGTTTTCGGTTCCACATATAAGCGATATCATTGATATTTGTCTCTCTCTGACTTGCTTCGCTTAGTATGATCATCTCTAGGTCCATCCATGTTGCTGCGAATGGCATTATTTCATTCTTTTTTATGGCTGAGTAATATTCCGTAACATATATACGTACCACATCTTTATCCACTCATCTGTCGATGGACATTTAGGTTGCTTTATAGTTGTCACTCCTTAGGCTTAGGTCAGGACAGACACATGGAAAGAATGGTGAAAGAAGTTAGCTCTGCCCTGGTTGAACATACGGCATATATGTACCTACACCTGACGGCCCCCCAGCCCGACCCCGCCAGTGGGAGCCTGGGGTCTGGGGCTGAGGATGGAAAGACAGGCTCCAGGGGCAAAACGAGGCTGTTCAGGCCACCCCTCAGGCCCCCGAAGATGCTGGGCCCAACGAACTGCTATCCAGTTGGCAAGCAGCTGGGGTCTGCCCCCTGAACCCATTCCTGGTACCCCTGGAGCTTCTGGGCTGGGTGGCCACCCCTGCAAGGTGAGGGGCCCGGCAGGCAGAGGACAGACAGACATTGGTGTTCTGTATCCCATGTCCTATAACTGTGAATATTTTTTTGCCAGTCTCCCTGGCAAAAAAAGAAAAAAAGAAAAAAGTTGGCTTCCCATGCTCTTATATGACGTCACACTCATGTATGATGTCATTGTTCTAAAATTAGTTACAGAGAAGGAAGATAGAGAGTTGGGTAGATAATTAAGTCCTAAATAAATCGACCCCTCCCTATTTCGAAGATTCTGAGGTTTGACCTGAAGAGGAGAGTGCTTTTTCTTCTCCGTGAATGCCCAGGGTCGGGGAAGTACTGGGCGATTTTGTGGTTTCTCTGTGGCTTCCAGGAGCTCTGGGTTCCAGAGGGGAACCCAAGAAGGGAGAGTGGAGATGCCACTCTGGTGCCTGCAGGGAGGGGGTTTCTGGATGAGTTAAGGGTCATGGGGTTATTGATAGTGTCTGGCCAGGGGACAACGGGGCTTATTAGGTTTCCAGAATTGATCCAAGCAGTAGATGTGTCTAAGGATGTCTCAGAAACAAGATGCTGGAAATTTAGGGGGAGGAAAAATAATCTTCGGATTTTCTTTGATTCAGGAAAGAGGCCAACTGAAACCTTTCTCCTGGGTTTGTAACTCACGTTTTCATGACACCGAAAGCTTTTCTAGACTATTATTTTTTCCTTGATGCAAAACTCTAATTCTTGGACAAGTCTTTAAAGAAGGAGAGACATGGAAAAGAAAGTGTGAATTTTCTTGGAAGCTCCCAAGATAGGTTCCTTATCAAAGTGGATAAATGTGTTATTCTCATTTTCTTCCTTGAGGAAAGCATTATTTATTTGCAGGAGAAAAGGACACATTTGTTGGTTGATGGCTCTGTTACCATGGAAACATATAAATTTTAAAAATAAGAAAAATGTTTTAATATATTAATTTGTGGATCTCAGACACCAGCCTCCTTTTCCCTTGAGCTATGGCATGGCAGAATGAAGACACAGCCCTGACCAGAGGCAAACACAAACCCTCCCTTTCTCTCCTGCCTCACAGATTGGCCAGAAATGCGTTTTAAACACACATGCTTTCAACGTGAGTAGGTTGCCTTGGGTGCATATAGAAAAATCTTCAGGCTCCACGTGGGCTTTGCAAATCTTTGCACATTGCCTGTGGGACTTGGTTGAATAGATATATAGAGAGAAGTCACTGGAATCGCTGACAGACCACTGTCAAGGTTTCCAAGTGGATGCTTTATTCAGTCCTCTAGATGTAATTAGCTCCTCTCTGCCTTCCTTGTGGGTGTGATATGGTGGAAATTGGGATGGTGTTAAGATATTAAAAAGCTTAATTAAAGTAACTCCGGTGTTATTTTGAGCTCATGTCTAAACATTCCACTGCATTCACTTGTTTGGAGAGACTGTATCCTGTAGAAGGGGGAGCTTACCATGGCACTGAGGAGGCTTTGGAATCAGGCGTGGCCTGGTTCTCGATTCTTCCTCTCCCTCTAACTAGTTTGATCACCTGGGCCAGGTGACATCTATTTAAGCCTCGATTTCATCGTCTGAAAAATGGGGATAATCTTGCATTGCAGTGATTTTCTATACATGTAAAGAGATCATACTGTCTGTATAAGGTGCCTAGCATCTTGCTGAGCTCTCGGGGAGTCCTTGGTATAGCATGGCTGTGATTATAACCATCACTGAAATATACCAAATGTGTCAGGGGCTTCATAACGCTTCCCGTGGAAGGGGGGGCCCTTCTGTGGGTTCACAGGGCTTCCCCATTCCTCAGAGAAGACCCCCCAAATCCCTGCTCTTTTGTTTACAGTTCTATTGGAAACTAAACACCATCACGTTTCACTTTGCCAGTGTAAATTTGAAACTATTTCACAGAATTCTCCTTAATAAATGCATTTCTCTCTTTTTTATTTATCCAAGCAATATTTCTTGAGGACCCATTCTACGCCAGGCCCTGTGCTAGGTGCTGGGGATAAAAGGATGAATAAGATAGAAATGGCTTCTGCTCTCATGGACATTGCAGGGTAGTGGGGACGAAAAAATGCCAGTGAACAGGCAGTTACAAGGCAATGAATGAATCGAGGGCTCTGTCGGGAGAAGGGTGCTGCTGGAGAATTTTCCTGGGGCACCTAACTCAGGGTTCGGAGGGCTATCTCTGGACTGGGATCATTTTTAGAACCATCTCAGAGCTGGAGGTCTTTTCTGGGGCCCTTCTCACCCTGCTGGTGCAGCACTGAATTGCTAGAGTTCATTCATTTATGCCTTCAATCATTCATTCATGCATTCATTCATTCACTCAGTGTTCATCAGTGCCTGTTAGTTGCCAGGCTTTGTGCCAAGCGCCGGGAAAACCACGTGAGTAAAACAGACGCCGTCCCTTCCTTTACCAAGCTGATGGGGTCAGCGGAAAGTGGGATGGTCTAGAAATAAACAGCAGTACCCAGGATGGAGAGTGAAGGGAGCTGAGATCATCCGGCAGGTGGACTTCATCTCTCCAGGGGAGGGGTTTGGGCCCAGAGCTGACACCTGAGGGGGAACAGAATTCAGCTGGGGTGAGGGGAGAGGCGACGGCCGGGCGTCCCAGGCCGAGGGAGCGGCATGGCGTGTGGGAAGGTCCCGAGGTGAAGGAGAGCCTAGCCCTCGGAGGGATGGGCAGAAGGTGAGACGTGCCGGAGGGCGGATTGGGGGAGCCCTAGACCTGGGAGGGGAGACTAGACCTGGGCGGCCCTAGACCTGGGAGGGGAGACTAGACCTGGGCGGCCCTAGACCTGGGAGGGGAGACTAGACCTGGGCGGCCCTGGGCCTGGGAGGGGAGACTAGACCTGGGCGGCCCTGGGCCTGGGAGGGGAGACTAGACCTGGGCGGCCCTGGACCTGGGAGGGGGGACTAGACCTGGGCGGCCCTGGGCCTGGGAGGGGAGACTAGACCTGGGCGGCCCTGGGCCTGGGAGGGGAGACTAGACCTGGGCGGCCCTGGCCCAAGGAAGGCATTCCTCTCCTTCCGAGCCTTTGGGGCTGGGCGGACTTGATCCCTGGTGAGCCCTTCCCATCCCCACCGCCTCTTCAGTTCTTCTCCGGTTCTCAGTTTGGTAGGGAACGAGTGAGGCTTTCTCCAGGAATTTCGGGTTCTCCTTCCTGGAGGATGCTGTGATGTGTTGCCCATCTGCCCCTCCAGGAGTGAAAGACTTATTTTCCCAACTGCCCAGATGCTGCTGACAGACAGCTCAGCTTTCCGCTTCCTCTGGGGACTGCTTGGGCTCCACCTTGAGATCCACCTTGAGATCCACCTTGCCCACTTTCAGGGTGGTCCACAGCCCCTGACTGAGGGCTACAGGAGTGTAAAGGCCTGACCCCCTCATCCCAACTTGGGAGAACTCTGAAGGGTCATCCCAGCTTCCCAGCTCCAGGGCTCCCTGAGGGGGTGGCTGAGGTCCTTATTGGGCCGCACTGCTGCCCAGTGTCTTCCTCTGCCCCCTCAGGCTTCCTTCCCCCCCCCCTTGTACGGGTGGTGTTCCCAAGGGTGCCCCTTAACCAGCGTTCTCCCTCAAAGTTGCCTTCCCCGGGAACCTAACTTGGGATACCCTTAAAATTCACCCCGTGAGAACAGAGTACAGATATATGGACATCACGTAATAAAAACAGACCGATTCCTAGGAAAGCGAGGATTCGGTTATAACTTGACAGAATTTCTCAAGGAGGAGGAGGGTTGTTCAGTCATGGGTAGAGAGAGCAAAGGGGCTCACAGAGATCTCCCCACCTCAAAGGCTCGTCCAAGCGAGAGGAAACCTCGGCCAGTCGAATTCAGGCCTGATTCACGAGGCTGTCCCTAGTGTGGAACTCGGTCCTTGATAAGCCGTCATCATGAGATGCCACGAAAGCTGCATCTCAGGACCTATATTCTGATTCCACGTTCGCCCCCTACTGGTTACGGGCTGACTTGCCTATGGGTCAGCAGAAAAGGGAGTCTGAGGTGGACAGTCTTCACGTGGCAGGTCAAATTTTGTTGGAAATTAACGCTTTGGGATTCCGGTTTTATACACGATTGCTCTTCCTCGACTACCTCTGAGATAGACCGGCGTCCACTCTTTGTGTAGTGAAGTGTCTCTTTGGAGACAGTCGTCTGACCGTTCCCTGGAGGCCACACACTAACTCACTGCGCTCTGAATAAGCTGGCTTTTTTTCCTTTAAAAATCCACACCCATATTTCTGGAATCTGTTGGGACCGATCCATCCTTTGCATTATGGGCTCGAAAGTCACCTGGCTGGCTTTTACCAGACTCATGAATGAAAGGTGTCTTAAGTATTGTTTATGTGCAGGGGAGGTGGCTGGCATAATCTAATGGATCTTCTCTAATTTTTTTTGGGGTGGTGGTGGTGTAAGAAGACGTTTAGAGCAATCAGCATATCAGAGTGATGGGTGAGGGGTGAAGGGCCAGTGAAGCTGGGCTTGAATTCTAGATCTGCCATTGAGTAGCTGTGTGGCTTGCTAAGATTCCTTTCCCGCTCTATGCTGCGACCTCCTCATAGGTTGCTGGGAAAAAGAAAGTGCTCAGAGTGCTGCCTGGCACCTGAAAGCACTCCCTACGTGAAAACTACTCTTATTATAGAAAAAAGGCACCACGATAACCATTCATGTTGCAGCCGTTTCCACGGCGCTCCAGCAGCTTTGTTTCAGGCGGCGTGTATGCTTTTTAAGTGCTATAAGAAATAAAACTTGGATGCTCCCACCCCAAATAGATTTTCAAGGTCTCTTAGGATGCAAAGCAGTAAAGCAGATCTCTTAACACGTCCCCGGGTCGGAGAGTCAGGTCTGACGGAAGGGCCGGAGCGGTGGTGTCTATGATGGTCGGTCGCCGTCAGCTGGGAGGACCTCTGCAAATGTGCAAACGTGCTAAATCTGTGGCATGTGGCGTCATTTTCCCCTCCCTCTCTCCCCAATTGCGTTTTTTTAAAGTAATCCACTTAATTTTCATGAGCGTTTTAAGCCCAAATTAGATCTTATGTTGTAAACACTGAAGAAGCTGAGACA